>NC_134787.1:23908776-23951276 GCF_046742065.1 Oratosquilla oratoria
GGGATCCTTCATCCACAAGGAGCCATAATTAAAGGGAAGTGGGTGATAGGTGGGAGAGGGAGGGGTAAGGGGGACATGTCTTGTCTGGCTACATTCCTCACGATGGTGATAAGCCCATTGTTATATAAATAGAATTCAATGAATTCTTGATAGCTGATGTTTCAATGGTGTGGGAGATTGGGAAAGTAGCTCTTGATGCAGTAGTGATATCTGATGATGCCGAGGTGTAATAGATACCCAGTGGAGGGGCAGAAGGTAAACTTTAAAAATGTGGTATGCGGCTTAATTTTGCATTTGATCTGTGCTAATTTCCTCTGTATCTTTCCAATTTTAGCATATGAACCACCAAAGAATTTACAGAAATGTGTTGAAATAAAGGAATTTATAAAACACAAATACTTTGACATATGTGTATTAACATAAACTTGGTTACAAGATCATACAAGTAAACAGTCTAAGATAACAGGTGATGTCTGGATACCAGAAGAAGAGAAAAAGAGAGAGAAACTAGGGAATAAAGATTGGCAGTAACTTGGGAAGAAAAAGATATTTAATACAATATGAATGGGCAATTATCTTATAACTATTGCACTTACAAGAACAGATCTAAATGAAAACACAAATAGGCATTATTACAAACTAACATGACTTCCATATTACTGTCACTTGATATTTTATATGCTACCAAATAATATATCAAAGACTACAAACTATACAAAATAAAGCTGCAAGACTTATAAAAACAAAGGCAATATGAAAGAATTACTCCTGAATCATTAAATTTGCAGTAGTTGTAAATAAAAACAGAAAGAGACATTTGGAAGTGGGTGCTGTGAAGAGATTGTATGAATGAGTGATTGTGCCAACAGCACTGTATGGGGCAGAAACATGGAACATAAGAGAGGAAGAGTTTTAATGTGTTTGAGATGAAATGCCTGAAAAGTAAGGTAGAAGTTGCTAGGCTGGATAGTGAGAAACGAAGAGGTGAGGAGGAGAGTGGGGGGTGGAAATGGAGTTAGGAGACAGGGTTGATGAAAGAATATTGGGATGTTTTGGACACAGAAAGAATGAAGAAATATTAGTAAAAGAGGTGGAGGAAGTGAACATGAGGGGACGACCAAGGATAAGATGGATATATTCATACATATACCAAAGGCCTTTCCCCACTTACAAGGGAGATAGCCAAAAAAACAAACGCATAAAAAGCACTCCAACCCATTCCATCCCCACACACTCCACTCCCATCCAACCCCCTCCCTCTCTCTTATCTTGGCTCTTTGATGATGGGTCATCCCTACATCTCACCCACTGCCCTAGGTCAGAAGCAATGTCACAAGACACAGCACATCCACAGCAAGGCTGCTTCATTAAATCAGCGACCTCCCCTCTCTGTCCCCTCATGCAAAAGTGGAGAAATCTCTTTGGGCTGCATTAATTTATTTTTCACACCCACTCCCCCTCATGCATCACAGCATCATCCATACACAACTATTCTCCATTCACCCTTATCTTCTGTCCTTCCTCCCCTCTTTCCCAATGCCCCTTTTACCCCATCCATCCATCTCATCCTTGGTCACCCCTCATGTTCACTCCTTCCACCTCTGCCTTCCACACCCCTTTTACTAATCTTTCTTAACTCATTCTTTCCAACCCTCTCTTTCCCAATACCCATTTTAGCCCCATCTATCCATCTCTTCATGATGGTGATGCGATGAGTAGATGGGGTAAAAGGGGCATTGGAAAAGAGAGGGTTGTCTGCTGAGAAAGGGAGAAGACAGAAGATAAGTGCAAGTGGAGAATGGTTGTGTATGGATGATGCTCTAAAGGATGGGAGTGGATGGGAGATGGAGGGGAGTGTATGAATGATATTTTGACATAGCCTGAAGGGATTTCTCCCTGTCCTCTCTTTTTTTGCATGATTGGACAGAGAGGAGGGGTTGCCAATTTAATGAATCAGCCTTGCTGTGGATGCGCTGTTTTGCTGTATTGCTTCCTCAAGTCTCTCTCCCTTAGTACTCACTTCCAATTTGCTGCCATATTCTCCTCTTGTACATCTCATCACCTTTTATCCATTCATCTTAAACTGCCTTCTTTTGCACACCTTCCAATATATACATATATATATATATAGACATACATATATTGTTTTAAGAGGATAGAGTGAGAAATGAGGAAATGAGTCAGAGCAGGGATAGAAAGGGAGCTGATAGATAAGGTTGATCAAAGAATATTGGGATGGTTTGAGCTTATGGAAAGAATGAGTGAAGAAAGACTAGCAGAAAGTGTGTGGGCGGTAGAGGTGAATGTAGTGAACTTGAAGGGAAGATGGAGAATGAGATGGATGGATGGGGAGTAGGGGTTTTGGGTAAAAAGGGAAGGTTTGTTCAGCGGGGAAGGAAAAGGGTGCAAGTAGAGAATGGGTGTGAATTGATGACAAATGGATGCAACCTGAGGGGATTTCTCAGATAATCACAATTAGGCAGATAAAGGCACTGAGATATATTCTAACATATTAATTCTTCTAACACCAAGTTAGTATTTATAAGGTGAATACCTGTGATTTTTCTTAATACATAAATGAATAATATTTTGTCATCATTTCAAAAAGAACACAAAGTTATAGTGGTACGAATACAATGTCTATCTATATATGAATAATAAATGAATAATACTTTGTCCTACTTTCAAAAAGAAGACAAAGTTATAGTGGTACAAATACACTGTCTATCTATCTATATACCAAGGACTTCTTCTCCTTCATTATGGAAGTATCCAAGTCAAAGGGACATGCCCAAATCCACCCATTCCACTCCTATCCACCACCCTTGTTACCCTCTCATTTCAACTCCTCATGGATGAAGGGTCATCCCTGTCTCCTGTCCACTGCCTGAGCCAGAGGCAATGGAGCAAGACACAGCACATCCATAGCAAGGCTGTTTTACTCAAACAGCAACCCCCTACCCCTTCCATCCCCTCATGTGGAAAATAGAGAAGATGGGAAGAAATCCCTTTGGGCTGTGTCAAAGTATCATCCATACACAGCCACCCTCCACTCACCCCTGTCCCCTGCCTTCTCCTTTCCTTGTTCAACAGTCATTCCCTTCTTGCTCAAATACATATACAAATACATTTACTTTTTTCTTTATTCAATGGATTTTCTTAGGTAAAGAGTGAATCTTTAATATGTGTTGTCAATGTACAAAAGTAATGCACTTCCTCATCTTTGAGCTCCTCAGCAAGTGTATCTGCAAGACAAACAGATTCATCAATCATGTGAACTGCATTATGAATAGTACATAATCAAATCTAAACCAACTACTATTTCTTCAAAAAAGGACTTCTAATGCTGCAAAGAACCAAGAACTGACAGCTCTTTCTGAATTGGCACTAAGTATATCAAGTAAAAATTATGCTGGGCATCAATGCAGCAAAAGACTTGTATGTTTATCTGGAATGAGCTCACAAATAGCAAGATACAGTGATACAACTCTGAACCATGAACCCATGCATTCATCAATCTCCTGCTTCAGGTATCCCTTGCAGGAGATCCCTGTGTATTAGTTCCACTGTATCACTAAATCATGCTCTTACCTTAAAAAAATAGATAAGTCCTTACCATCATTTTTATTGTAGTCCACTACGGGTTGAGCGGTTACTCTGCATTTTTTTACATGACTTACAGTCTTTTCAACATGGTGCATTGTTACCTCCCACGTAGTTGGACTCCAACTATTGGAAAAAATATATATATATATATAATATAGAAGAAAAGGAAAGAGTAAATAGAGAGAGAGGATAAGAGATGAGAAGACTGAGAAAAGAAGAAAGAGGGAGAGAGGGGGGGGGGAAGGTAGGGAGAGAGTAAGAGAGATGGAAGGGATAAAGGAAAATTACAGGTAAAGTCAAGAAAGGAAAAATAGATAGAAAAATATTGAAAAAGATAAAGAAAAAAGGAAAATTGAAACAAAGAAGAAACTCAATGGAAACAAAATAAGACAACAGAAAGATACAGAGAGAGAGAAGATAATTATTTTATTACCATAAAACAATATATGTATATCTATATACTGTACACAAGTGTTATGAGAAATAGACACATGGGAATGGATGCTAAGAGGAGATTGTATGAAGGAGTGATTGTGCCAACAGTACTGTATGTGGCAGAAACATGGAACATAAGAGAGGAAGAAGAGAGGGGTTTGAATGTGTTCGAGATGAGGTGCTTGAGAAGTATGAAAGGGTTTACTAGGCTGGACAGAATGAGAAATGAGGAGGTGAGGAGGAGAATGGGGGGTGGAAAGGGAGTTGGGAGAAAGGATTTGATGAAAGAGTATTGGGGTGGTTTGGACACATGGAAAGAATGAGTGAAGAAATATTAGTAAAAGAAGTATAGAAGGCAGAGGTGGAAGGAGTGAACTTGAGGGGGCAACCAAGAATGAGATGGATGGATGGGGTAAAAGGTGCATGTTTGTTGAGGAAGGGCAGGAGAGGACAGAAGATAGGGGTGAATGGAGAATGGTTGTGTATGGATGATGTGATGTATGAGGGGGAGTGGGTGGGAGATGGAGGATGAGGGGGTATGTGTGAAAAATAATTTGACATAGCCCGAAGGGACAGAGATGGGGGTCACCGAGTTAATGAAGTGGCCTTGCTGTGGATGTGCTGTGTCTTGTGACACTGCTTCTGACACGGGGTAGTGGGCAAGATGCAGGGATGACCCATCATCCTAGAGGAGCCAAGATAAGAGGGAGGGAAGGGGGTGGATGGGAGTGGAGTATGTGGGGATGGAATGGGTGGGAGTGGATTTTTTATGCCTTTGATTTTTTGGCTACCTCCCTTGTAAGGGGGAAAAAAGCCTTTGGTATATGTATGTATACACATATAAACATATATATATACGTATATATATGTGTATATATATATATATATAATATATATATATATATATATATATATATATATATATATATATATATATATATATAAATATATATATATATATACACACACACAGTGCTTGACAAAAGAAGTGCCTGTCAAGAAAGTTAATCAGAACAATTATCTGGAGCTACTGTGTGAACATCTACCAGAGGCTTTCAATTGCAAATGGGCCAAGGTGGGCCAGCAGGACAGTGCCCCTGCTTACACCACAAAATCTGTGTGTCAGTGGCTTAATAACTGCCAGGTACACCTAGGTCTCTTAATCCAACACTCACCACAGGGGTGGCACTTTTAGGGGGGGCAGCAATTCTAGCCTGGATTTGCTGCCCACAAGGCTGACAAAATAATAATGATGATAAGAAAAAAAGTCAAAGAAACCCTGAATATCTTACTGTAATTGATGATTTTCGTGTCAGAATCAACAAAATATGAAATATTTTCCCTAATCCTTTCTGCAATAGGGACATTAAATACAAATCACACACCACACACACACGCATGTTCATTTCATATACTTACATATACCAATAGGATCTTTCCCCCTTATAAGGGTGGCTGAGTTACAGCAATTAATCAACTTCCATCCATTTCACACCTACATGAAATAATGTGATAAAAAACAGTCCTCCCACAGATCTCCCTCAGAAGGAACAATGATGATTGATGATGGTGATTATTATATCATCATCATTATTATTATCAATGGTGGTGGCTGATGTGATTAAATGAAATGCCTCTTTACTTACTTGTCCAGGAGCTCCCTCACATATGATATTTGTAGTGGGAACACAAATGTGTAAGAATTTCCAATTTCACTCTTACGAACATCATTCAGTACCTGCAAATGAGATTTAAAAATCATGAGATTACAAAGAAAACTGCAACCAGTCATATATAAAACTGCTCTAACATATCTCAGTGTCCTAATCAATATCCCATCATAGTAATTCCTCCTTGACCTGAACTGAATGAACTTAATTGGTGTGGGTTACAAGAATGGATGGAAAGGAAAATGAGGAGTTGAGGTGGAGGAAAGCAAGTAGGGCAAAATTCTTCCCATAAAACAGTACATAAATGATAGTTACACATTTGTATGCCAAAACTTAGCTCAAAAAAATAAATAAATAGATAAAGATAAAAAAAAAATATATAAAAATAATAATAATAGTAGTAGACTCAAAATACAAACATCACTGATTATATTACCTGTGCTGTGAATTGGACAAGGGGTTCTGGACCTAGATCAAGGAATGATCGCATTGCCATGACAGCGTGGAGGGCAACAGAAAGTCGATCAATCCGCATCATGGTTTCTGCATAACTGCTACCACTTTCTACAAACCAAGCTAACTGTTCTCCAGTTGCTAAGCTGCAGTCTAACAAGAGAATCATTGTTAAGACAAGATAACTGTATGCACAGGAAATGTGGGGTACCATTTTTGTCTGTCAAACTTTACTTCAAATTAATTTGTGTGTTTTGATTTGATTACTTCCTCTTTTAACTTACTCCAAAAGTTGATGCATTCTCAATATAATTAAGTGTTGCTTAATATTTCAGTGACTAGAAACACACAACAGTTGGCGATACTGTGTAAAGTAAAAATGGATGGAGGGATCTCAAGTGGAAGACCAAGAATGAAGTGAAAAGGCAGAGTGAAGGGGACATGGGATGTAAGGAGAATGTCAAACAAGGAAACAAGTGTAGGTGGAGAATGGTTGCGAATGAATGAAAAAAAGGACTTGGCCTAAATGGACCTTCTTATCTTCTAAGCAAAATCTTAGAATGAAGGGGGGGGGCACATAATGAAGGTGTGGGGGTTAACCAGCACTTGCAGCTGGGCCCAGCTTTGAAAGTGCTGTCTCACTAGATGTCTTAGACTCTAGCAGCATGGTGAGGGAAAGAGATGAGCCTTCCTCCTAAGATGACAAGGATGACAAAAGGGTTTTGGATGGGTGTATGCCTTGACTTGGCCACCCTCTTCTATGGAGGGAAAGGCCTTTTGTTATGTATGTACAATTACAATAATACATAATACATGTATGAAAAAATGTGTATACATTTTTAAAAAATATACACAAAATTATATATAAATTCTACCACATAGTTATTCAATATAATGAGATATTACAATCATAAAACTGAGAAGCAAGACCAATGATCACCTTGGAATATGCTGATACAATCCCTCTTAACTTTCTCAATTCCCATCTCAATGAGCATTTCTAAAGGCTTTAGGCCACTCAAGTCGGGCAGGCTGCTCTCTTGCCATTGCATTAAGCTCCTTATCAAACGACCCACCTGTAATTTATTTTCAAATTAAACCCCAATTAAAAATAAATTATATAAGACATTGGAAATGTTTTAGGTTGTGGAAATAAAAGGAGACAATAGGGATGCTGTGTTAAAAGATATGAATGTGGGAGTAAAAGACACATATAAGCCACTAGAAACTCAGATATGGAAAGCCCTTAGTCCTGACGAGATTATTTAACCTCTTCAATACAAGTCAAATTCCCACATGCAGCATCGGATGCCTGATGAAGGATGATGCATCTCAATACAGTACTACCTCTCATTAACGAACTAAAAGGGGGGTAACGGTGTCCGTTGATGTGAATAATCCGTTGATTTGGAGTGGTTTTTGGGTGGCATAGTGATTGCACGCACTATACAACAGCACCAAAAACACTGCAAACACAGCTAATTAACATTTGTTAATGAGAGGTCTCACTGTACTCACATTATGAAATATATCACAGGTGACTTGCTCGTTCTCTTCCACTCATAGTAATGATAATACATACATACATATACCAAAGGGTTTTTCTCCCTTACAAGGGAGGTAGCCAAAAAACAAAGGCATAAAAACAACTTCCACCTATTCTATCCCCACACACTCCACCCCTATCCACCCTCCTCCCTCCCTCTTTTCTTGGCTCCTCCTGGATAATGAGTTATCCCTGCATCTTGCCCACTGCCTTGGGTCAGAAGCAGTGTTGCAAGACACAGCACACTGCTTCTGACACAGGGCAGTGGGTAAGATGCAGGGATGACCTGTCATCCAGGAGGAGCCAAGAAAAGTATAATAAACACAGTAATAACAAGAGTAATAACAAACACAGAAAACGCAATCAAACCAGTTCACAGAATTTGGGGGGTGACTCAGTTATAACTACATATTAAATGTAATCAGGATGCCAATGCTGGCATCCTCATACACCCACTCATGTCTCATGATGGCTACATGGGCATCATCATATGGAAGAGGTTAGGAGGATACTTAGGGAATACAGAGAATTGTCAGAAAAAATTAACAGTTTATTAGTGCATTCAATAAAAGGAACAATGTCTAAAGATCAGAAGAGGGCCACTATGATACCAATGTATACAGAAGCAAAAACAAATACCTGAATTAAATGCCACTACATCTGACCAACATATAACTAAATTGCAAGACAACTGTGAAAGGCAAATAGGTAAGTATCTATGGGTGATATATTTTGGCAGACAATCAATGAATTCAGAAATGGAGGATTATCTATTTAAGTCTGTTGAGTTTTTAATCAAAGGGAGCTGATGTACAAGAGAGAGATGGATGTGTGTGTTACTCTCACCTGTGTTCTACTCTGTAGATGTATCTGTGGGCGAATCTTCCCACTAAGAACGGCTTCAAATACATATGTAAGAGCATCAACCAATGCATGGTACGAGTGACACTCTTTACAAAAAAGAATTCATTCAATTAGTAACTAAAACAGGATATTATAAAAATATACAAATGTCACCTTTGATAACATATACTGTGGAGGTAAAATTGTTCACATACTCATCATAATTATCCATAGTCTATCAGTGAAGTCCATTGTTTTCCGACATTTGAAGAACATTTGTTTCAAAATGTTGTCCCAGTGTCCATCATCATCGCCATCATCTCCCTTTTCTTGGGATCCTGAAACAGGATACAATCAACCAAACTTTGCCTTTACACTCTATTACTGGAAAACTATAGTCCCACTACAAACAGCATAATCCTCAGAAACTCCCATACACCCTACAAAAGAGAAAACCTCATTGCTGTGTTGTGTTCTAAGGCTATTTCAATGTCACTAACTTGTACAAAAAAGGAAATAGTTGCAAGTTTCTGGCACCCCTTCAAACCCTTCTACCATCATACAATCTTGGGTATGTCACTTGAAAAAAATACATTACCAACTATACACATTACACCATTATAACATTTAGAAATATCTTAAAATCACTGATCAATGGGAGAGAATGTGATTCATAAGTGAGCCAGACAAAAAACTAAGATGTATCATTAATTTCCACATGCATACTAACCTTTCTCTCTAATCATTTCAAAGACATCTTCAAGTTGCTCCTGTATAGTCTTCTCATCATCGGAAATAAGCCATACCACTTCTCCTGTTGAAAGGCCATCAACTAAACCTTTCAAAAAGGTAACTTCCTCATACATTTGATGCATGACACTGGAGGAATCTTCAGGAACAATATGTGCTGTCTGCAAAGTGCATTAAGTTTCCTTATACTTATATTTCTAACTCTCATGTTTACATTAAACTCTTATATCTATTCTGGCTGCTGACATGATTTTACTCAGCTGTGGGAAATCTCTCAAAACTTCAAAGGGTTAATACCTAGAAGTCAAGTGATGAAAGTGACAAGACGATTGTAAATGTGAAGAGTAAGAGGCTGGAGGTATTGGAGTTTTAACAATTTGAGGTCACATGAAGAAGTGAATGGAAGTGTGGATGGAGAGATGAATTATGGAGCAAAGGAAGTAACAAATTGTTATGAAAAATGGGTACTTGGGTATGAATGCAAAGAGAAGATATAGTATTTATGAAGCATACTTAGAACATAAGGGAAGCAGAAGGAAGAATAAATAGTTTTGAGACACTGCTTCTGACCCAGGGCAGTGGACAAGGTGCAGGGATGACCCGTCATCTAGGAGGTGCTAAGATGGGAGGGAGGGTGGAGGGGTGTGGAGTGTTTTCAGGGATGGAATGGGTGGGAATGATTTTATGCCTTTTCCTTTTTGGCTACCTCCCTAGTAAGGGGGAAAAATCCTTGGTATATGTATGTATGTATGAGATGAAAAATTTTAGTTACATAAGTGTTACAAGAATGAATGGAGTAACAAATATGGAGGTGAAGCAGAGAAGAAATGTGTATAGAGCTGTTGGATAGGGTATTAAACAAATTTACTTACATACATACATATACCAAGGGCTTTCTCCCCCTTATACCAGGGAGGTAGCCAAAGTCAAAGGGCATAATTCCACTCCTATCCTCCAACGCAGCCCAAATGGATTTCTCCCCATCATATATTTTTCTGCATGACTATCTATAATCATGAAAGGAATAGAAATCCTAGATAGGAATGATTTACTAAACTGGGACAATGGAAAAACAAGAGGACACGAAAAGAAACTCAAAAAGGATAACTATAGAAGAGATATGAAAAAAAAATACCTTCCCATACAGAATAATGGATACCGGGAATAACTTAGATAAAGAAACAGTGCGTGCAAACACTATTCAAGATTTTAAGAAAAACTTGATGCTGAAAGATACAAGACAGGTCACCACAAGCATAGCTCCCTTCCCGTATAATACAACAAGGTAAATACATACATATACCAAAGGTTTTTCCTCCCTTACATGGGGGGTAGCCTAACTAGGTTAATTGAGGGGACAGAGATGGGGGGGTCACTGATTAAGTGAATTGGCCTTGCTGTGGATATGCTATGTCTTGCTGCATTGTTTCTGACCCAGAGCAATGGGGTGGATACAGGGATGACCCATCATCCATGAGGAGCTAAGATGAGAGGGAGGAAAGTGTGGTGGATGGGATTGGAATTGATGGGGATGGATATATGCCTTTTGACTTTGGCTACCTCCCTGGTAAGGGGGAAAAAGTCCTTGGTATATATATATATATATATATATATATATATATATATATATATAGGTAGACTTACAATAGTAACAGATGAACCCAGTGTTGGCAGTGAAAGAAGGCACAATGGTTCTTTCCATGAGCATGAAATGGTCACAGAACTAGAACTACTCATTTCCTCTGCATTGACTGGCTTTGTGTACTCAGCTGTGGCAACACTGCAGACCTGTCAAGTAATCACAAGTTTAATCCTTACACTGATACATAATTGATAAAAGGTCAGATAACAGACAAATACCATTAAGTGGAAAAAAAATCCACTTAGAAATCACAGAGAGTATGTGCCTACTGTAATTGGGGGATGAGGAGGTAGGATCAATGTGTAAATGAAACAGCTGGGGGGAAACCAGCTTCAGGTATCTGCCCAGCTGTGGTGTTGCTGTTTTGCTGTATTGCTTCTGACCAAGGCAGAGTGTGAGTGTGTGTGTTTTACACAATTGTGTCTGAGTTTGTTTGATTCTACCATTGGAACTGCACATATTTTTGCACTCTGGCCAAGCACATGAATGACAACCACAAAAGCATCATTACCCTCTTGGTTTTGCTTCCAAATGTTAGTTGCATCTTTAAGTCATTCAAAAGTGGTAATTCATCCTTGCCCTTGTGAGGACCTGATGACTGAACAATGCTGTGGGTAGCATCCAGCTTCTTATACCTTGTGCCAATGAATAAAGTTTTCTGGAGAAAAAAAAAAAAAAAAAAAAAAAAAAAAAAAAAAATAAAAAAAAAAAAAAAAAAAAAAAAAAAAAAAAAAAAATCAATAAATCAATAAATAAATAAAATAAATAAATATATAAGGTAAATAAAATAACAATAATAGAAAATAATAATAATAATAAAATAATTATAATGATAACAGAAAATAAATGAATAAATAAATCTGATAATGAAATTCACCAAAATTACACCAATAAGCTATATACCACTGATTCTACAATGTATTATATCCAACATAAAAATTAACTTCCACTATTGTCATAGAAACTCATCACCTGTCTGTCAGATCCATCACAAGCAATCCACACAGGCAAACAGTCAGTGTCATCACTAGCTTTCTTGAGTTCTTGATAAACATATGACATTATCTTCCTGTAAGACAAAAGTTTTCATATTACCCTTGGGAAGACTGGAGGAAAAGTGTTAAGGGCAGTCAAGTGTTTTTACAAGAGTAGTATAGTCTATGCTAGGGTAGGAAATGGAGAAAGTGAGTGGTTTGAGATAAAGGTGGGACTGCATCAGGGATATGTCATGTTGCCATGGCTGTTCAATGCATACATTGATAGGGTGGTGCAGAAGGTAATGGTGAGGGTAATGGGTGGGGGAGATGGTTAACCTCTTCCATATGATGCCAACATATGTGTCATGAGGTGCTGAGTGACCGCCGTATTCTGTGAACTGGCTTAATCACATTTTCTGCGGTTAATAATATTCAGAGTGAGAAAATAAGTAATGCAGCCGAGACTTTATATTTTATAATGTATTGTGCCAGAGGTGGAGTCACAGAGGTGGTAAAGGAAAGATTTCAGGCAAGTAGCAGGACCAGGTTATCACACTGGACAATTCCACATTTTCACTCACCTTGCAGCATCAGGGCCATATGGAATATAGTTGTTTTTTCGTTTCTTTTTACTACATGGTAGAGCAATGGTGAAGGGACTCATATCAAATTCCCTTACATCAAAGGCAAAAGGACACTTTAGTGGGGTTCCTGTCACATCCAAATCTGTATTGGTGAAGAGGATGAAAAAATGTAAATAGTTTGTGAAATTGCTTAACCTGGTGACATGTGACCAAAAATTATATATTTCACTATTTGGGGGAAAGGACATACAAGTGAAAATGGAAGGAGTTGGATAACAAAGAGAGGGAGAGGGCATAACCAGAATGAAAAAGAAGAGGGAAGATGGGATGATAAGAAATGGGAATGGGATGAGGGGAAAGAAAGTGGGAAAGGACAAGGAACAAAACTAGGCAGCAATTATTATACAGGACTTAAAGGACAGAAGATAGGGGTGAATGGAGAATGGTTGTAAGGGGGAAAAAGCCTTTGGTATATGTATATATGTATGTACAAAGTAATTTAACCCCTAAGATCTGAATAAAAAAAATTATGGTTAACATATTTACCATCTGAATCCTTCTTAATTTTCATCACTGATGGTGTTGACGAAAAAGTATTCTCTCCTGGGGTATCAGTTTTAATTCTGTCTATATTTTCCTGAGCCATAAGCTGTTTAAAACAATTTAACAATGAAGTTCATTTGAATACTAACTTCAATGGAAAATTTGAATTTCTTATAAGAATGAGGTATCATTTCTCTGTGCTGAGTTAGAATTATATGGCTACTATCTTCTTACATAATCAAAATAGACAATTACATAAAATGCTTACATGAGGAGAAAACTTTTGTATAAGTAGAACAGGTCCATCTTTGTTGTTACCCGTTTTCATATACTCAGGACAAACCTCATTCTGGACCCAAAACTTTTCACCTTCATATGAGATGACACAGCTGCTGCCAGGAGCACTGCTTGACAGCCTGCAAAAATTGATTTCTTTTATTCATTATAACTAAAGGCAGTCAACCTAAAATACAGTAAACCCTCAATATAATGGATTTCGATATACCGGATATCAGATATAATGGACAAAAAATCTGACCGGACAAACCCTTACTATAACGGATTTTTATCCGTTATAGCAAGGGATCCTCAATTATAACAGATCTTTAGATATAACAACAGACCCATGTCCCCATATTATCCATTATATAGAGGGTTTAATGTACCACACATACCAAAAAAGCTTGTAGGTCTTGTAGGTAGGTTTTGGTGTTAACACCATGGCGGCTAGTCTGGGGACACACCACTCCCATGTCTCTGCCCAAGCCTCACATATTGGAGCTGGTCTGCAATTAAATTCATTGCCACTCCTCACGAGGTTGGGCTGTGCGGGATTGGAGGCTCATCTGGGATGTTATCCACCAACATATTTACGTGCTCATTCTTCCCCTGTAGCATTCAGGAGTAGAATCATCTCCCATCTCACATAGTCAACAGTCCCCTCTTGATAGTTTCAGAAATAGGATCACCCATCACTACCTCCCCACCTCAATCATGATCCTACCATTAACCTTTATCCTAACACCATTCCTTGTCCAGATCTTGTCCCTAACCCTTAATTCTTTAAGTCAGTGCCCATACATTATGCTGCCTGAAAGTGATCCTCTACAGGTTCCTAAACATAAGTAAATTAATGAAAGTAAACATACCTGACCCCCACCAGACTGTTCAGGTCAGAAGCAACACAGCAAGACACACCTCCAAAGCTGGTTTACCTCCTCCCTTTCATTACATGGTGACCCTACTATCACTCACTCAAAATACATGAATATATATATATACATCAAACCATATAAGTTCTTCATCCATTTACAACCACTCTCCATTCATTTCTGTCTTCGAAACTCTCATACTCACTCAAGAGACATCCCTCTTGCATTCAAAGACCCCTTCGCCCTTTCCATTCACCTTATTCTTGGTCTTCCCTTCAAGTTCCCTCTACTCACTTCTGCTTTCCACACATTTTGATGCTAATTTAAGCTACTAAAATATTACATTCTATAAGTATCACCTTTGGAATGGCCACATAATATGAATTGCACCAAATATATGGTCTCAATATCCTACGTATTACGTACATTTTAGTGGTATTAGCAAAGCTATAATAATGTTTATATGTCATATGTGTACTGATTGATATTACTCATGACTGTCTCTGGTCCCCTTAACTCCTACGTATGTTGTCTGTGTAACTTAGTGTAGAAAATCAGTCTAATACTCATACTGTTTTGGTACCATTTAGTAATATCTTGTTGTTCCTGATGCATAATGCAATGTTCCTTATTGTGAGGGTGCTTTGGTCTCAATATCCTACATGTTACAAACATTTTAGAAGTATTAACAAAGCTATAATAATGTTTATTTGTCATTTGTGTACTGATTGGTCCCCTTAACCCCTACATATTTTGTCTGTGTAACTTAGTGTAGAAAATCAGTCTAATGAGGACCACAATGGAAATGAGCTTACATGCTTTTTTGTGTTATCCTCGGCAATTGTAATTGTTATATCGAACTATGTGTTCTTGTCATTATGATCTGGACTTCATGTATATGGACTCTTTGCCAAATAAACTTATTAAAGTAACCTAGTATCTTACTCGTAGCTTAGTCCTAGACTGCTATGGTCCAGCCTAAAATTAAATGAAAGCCTCTGAAAACTACATGACAATGGCAACACTTTCATTTGAATAAAACCAAGAACGAGTTGGAAGCAGATGTGCAAACCCCATTGCAAAAGGTAACCAAACTCAAGTAAACATTCCAATTATCATAAATTATTATTATGATAATAATAACTGGCACACAATTGTCATCTGATAATTATTATCATAATAATTGAAAAGCCTGGGCATTCACTTAAGTGATGATGCCACTTTCCAACACCACATCATGCACTCAGTAAATAGAGCAAGAGGGATGGCCAGCTGGGTCCTAAGGACCTTCTCCTCAAGAGAGGTTCAAGTGATGCTTACCCTCTGGAAGTCGCTTATCCAACCGATAATGGACTATTGTAGCCAACTCTGGTCACCACACAAACGCGGAGACATCCAGATGCTTGAAGCTGTCCAACGGAACTACACCAGGTGCATCAAAGGGATGCAAGATCTCAACTATTGGGATCGCCTGGGAGCACTAGGCCTATACTCTCAACAGAGGAGGAGAGAAAGATACAGGGCCATTTACACATGGAAAATCCTTGAGGGACTTGTTCCAGACCCCACGCCCTCTACAATCAAGCCATACCACAGTATAAGGCATGGGCGTAAATGTGAGAGACAAACTCTCCCATCAAGAGCCCCGGTGAGGATTAAGACCCTACTGGCAACCAGCCTAGGCCATGAGGGTCCAAAAATCTTCAACGCCCTCCCAAAGGAGGTGAGAGAGAAAACTAAATGCTCGGTGGACAGCTTCAAACATGCACTGGACAGGTTCCTGCGGAAGGTGCCAGACGAGCCTCCAGTGCCAGGCTACACTGCCATAAGTAGGTTCTCTCAAAACACACTACCAGACCAACTGACCCTCGCAAGGAAGGACAACAGGACTGGCAGCAGCGGTAGTCCACTACGGCTGTGAGGATCGACCTCAGAACTTCACTAAGTAAACTAAGTAAGTAAGTAAGTATGACAATTGTGTGCCAGTTATCATTGCAGAGTAATCAATGATATGCACTCCTCAGTACAGTAACAGTGGTTTAATTATTATATTCACCAAATCCACAAGGAGTGCACCCCACTTCTCAGTGAACCTTGCAGGGAAGGTAAATTAGATAATGTTTCCTGCCTGCAATTTTTTAAGTTTGCCAAGCCCAATGGCAATGCCAATGCTCTTCCATTGATAATTTGATTAATGTAAGCAACACACCTTTTCAATTCTTTTGCTATGTTTTCTGTAGGTGTATTTTCTGTTCCACTGCCAATTTTATTTGATTCCATGATTACGATTTGAGACGTACAAAACACAAAGCAATTTAAACTTCCCTAGCAGAAAGTGTCAATTGTTTACTTTCTGTACAAGTTTCCCGCCCTAACTAGTTTGTAAATACTTGGTCAGAATTGTGCTTATTTCGGGAGCTAGCAATTTACAATAGCATAGGACGAGAATATCGTTATATTTTCCCTATACACTTACCAGCAGAATTTGTTTTTACTTAATCGTGATATATGGAAAGGAGCTACACCTGTATATATATATTTTTTTTCTTTCTGACTACCATACTCATTCCAGCTTCTAATATATATTCGCATGTTATCCTCAAAGCTGGAAACCAGTTGAAAAGTTTGCAACTTATCAGGAAATATAATATAATTTATTAGGTTTAAAAACGTTGGATATTCATGCATTAGTGACTACTTGCTTCCAGTATTGTTCTTTGAAGTCCTAATTCTAATTGAGCGTGGAAATTGTTTATAGCTCTTTTATACTTGCGTCTAATTTCAATATTACAATATAACAACATTTAGATTTTAAAGAGGATGTATAAGCTAATTTTTGTTCCATATCTACCGTTGACTAAAGGCAGAAACTTAGGGATATCGTATGGTTTAAATGGAGATATGGGGATATCGTAGGTTTAAATTACCCTCTGATGTGCGTGTAGTGTTGACTAATATGCTAGATCGTACACATCTGATGTAGAATTGATTAAAGGATTGTGTATATTATATTTTTTCAGTAGAGTTTAAGAATCAATAGAGTTGTGCTTGTAAAATTGGTTAAAATGTACATGTGGAAATGGTGCATACCAAACTGCGATGCTTATGATGACTATGATGTAAATAAAATTAGTAATTACTATATAAAATATCTAAAACCAAATATATGGTTTTCAAACTAACTATATTTATAATTTGAGTATTTTTATGCCTTTCATTTTATGGTAGAACCATGAACCGATCTTATGAAGTCACTGACAAATTGTTTATTGTTCCTCATTCGCACCGAACTCAGGGGGTAAGGATGTGAGTTTGTTGGTGCTGTAAATATCGGAGAAAATCTTGACAATCCAGCCGTAGTTCTCTTGAAATTGTATATTGATATTACTTTAAACCTTTCAGATCACTCCTGCAAGATGCGTGCTAAGGTAAGAAGGATTTTATCTTGTTTTGTTGAAATAACATTGTAATGTAGACCATGTTTTCAATTTTGATATATTTTTTTTTTATAAGCGATTCGTTTTGTTATCGGTTTGTGTTCAAGAAGACTTGCTAAGCTCGCGTCCACAAATTTGTGCGGTTTAATTTGCAAATGGTGTAAAGTTGAAAGGTTTCTCAACACCACATGGATTTCATGCTTTGTTGGGGCTAACTGAATTTTTGACATATTACAGGGAAGTCAGGGTGCTTGTTAGACGGAAGTTGCTTTAATGCCTCATTACATTTAGGCCTATTTAACATTAACCTCGTATTGGGTCTTGGTAGTTATGCTAGCTAGGCTTATTATCCTTATATGTGAAGCCAGACTAGAACTGTTGTCCTTGTATTTGTTTGTTTGCTTGCTTGCCTGCTTCATTTGGCATGGTTACAGCAAAAAGTTGTGGGTAAATTGCTAAATTAATGAATAAAAAAAAAAAAATGGGAAATTACAGATCCACACACTGGTTCACATGGAGTTTCCATAGTTCAATAATCCCAAACCTTATCTTCAGTTATGCTTCCATAGCTGAAGACTTTCAAATGGCAAGGTTTTTGTAGTACTGGAATAGGTCCTTCGCTTGACTTTAGCCTAAACGGTAATAAAGATGCTGAAAAGTTATGTCCACTATTGTGCGGTTCCCAACATAATTCTGCCTGACTTTGACAAGTGTATATCGGCATTACTGTCAATGGAAGGTTCCTATTCCAGTATCAAACACTTGTGCAATTGAAAGATCTGTATGTAATGGTAATATAGTTTTAGCTTACCGTCAGTGCAAGTTTGTCCTTATGCCGCTCTAGTATTTGCTAAATATATGGAGTTTCACAATATGGCAGATTCCCCACCACAACTTTTCCTGTGTATACAAAGGATTACAAGGCTGAGCATGCTGACAGGAGACCTTTTGGTCCATATTTAGGTCGGATACGAATGAAATTGATAAATTAACAAAATGGTCAATTCATAGTTTCACCTAACCATAGAATCTGATATGTGGCTTGTGTGTTTGATATGTTGTGATATGAACGACTGTACATAATTTCCATCGCAAATGCATACTTTTCAATAATTAAATATTGAAGATATGCACTTATGCCTACATCTCCCGAATAATCGGGGGGGTGAAATCGGGGTTTTTGGGTGGAGTAATGCGTGTTGCAAAACAGATATAAAATGAAAAAAAAAACTTTTAAATATATTAAAATTCATATTTTAGGGCCGGATTCCTGCCAAGCGCAAGGTTTGTGTTTCATTAGTCTTCATTTTGTACCTGTTCTGCAATGCATATTACTCCATTTGTCTTCCCCACCAAAAAACCCTGATTTCCCACACGTGCCCCCACATGGTTCGGTAGATGAACCCATAAGTGCGTAACTTCAATACTTAATTACTTCAAAAGTATGCATTAGTGTCAGAAATGATGTACACCATCGTTCATATTGCAACATTTCTCACCAGAAACACACAAACCACATGAAATTCTGTGGCTGGGTGAAACTATAAATTGAATTTAAAAACTAAGTAAATAAATAAAACGTGAATAAATGCATAGGTATAGGTAGATAAACTGGTAAATGATAATAAATTGACATTAATGATAAACAATAATAATACCTGGATAATCGATTTCACATTGAAAGTTTGGTTACATTTCATTATTGTGAAATTGCGTTGTCTATTGTATTTAAAGTGTTCCTTTCAAAAGGGGTGAGATTGTAAGAGGTTATTAGCTATAGTAAGTTATTAGGAAGGCCAAGGTAGAGGGTTCATGAGGGATTGTCTGATCAAAGAAGTGAAAGGCAGGAGGTAGGGCCAGTAGAATGATTGATGTAAGGGAGGGGATGGAGAGGAAGGTTGCTAACTAAGCAAATAGGCGTAGCTATTGATGTGCCATCTTCCCTGCACATGACCCAGGGCAGTGGGTAGGATACACTGGTGACCTGCCATATACGAGGAGCTAAGTCCAAGAGGAGAGGGAAGAAAGGTTGGGAGTGGGCATTTTTTTTAGTTTTTAGAAGTACCTATGCAATATAGCATTAGAATTTGTAAAATGTACTAAAACTGTGTAATGCGTCTTTTGTCGGAAATAACTAAAAAACTGTAAGAGTAAATATACTACCGAATGAAGCTGCCTGCATAGGATAAGAGATGTCGTCTGTCCAGTCCAGTCACTGTTGGTTAGGCGATGGCTTTCAAGTTGTGCACCAGGTGTTAGCATTGTTACAGAATAGGGCTACCATGAGAGAACATAGGGTTCTGCAGTTTGAGTTACAATAGTAATCGGCATCTGTGATGACAATGACCCAGATGATCTTAAAATAGACTAATTTTCTTTCATTTCTTCGACCTATGCATCCATCATAAACATGACATCTTGAACCGACATAACTCCATTCATTTGGAAATCAGTTGTAGTACGTTTAGGTGTGCACTTCTAAAAACAATAGGCCATTTTTCCATGTGATTAGCGTACCTCCCTAGTCAGGAGGGGAAAAACGTTTGGTAGATAAGTTAATGTTAAACAAGTATTGTCATTGGCGCTAGTAAAGGTGAATGCTGAGGATTGGATATTTGCAGGACTCCTTTAAATGCAATATTTTTGATAGGTTTGGAGGTTAGAGATTACCCTTATGACCTTATAAGTGCAATGTTAAATGTAGGGCTACACGACCCTGGAAGCAGATGTAGCTTAGATAATGCATTTTTAGAGAACTGAGAGACTGGTCCTTCAGTATTGATCTTAAATCCAAGAAACTATGCATTAGCACTAGGACTGAAGCTAACAGAGGTTTCATTGTTAGGATGGTTACAAATAGAAGTGCAGATGTAGTTATCAGACTAGTGTTAGACCCATCCTTGACTGATGTACAGTTTTGGTCTCCAACCTTTAGAATGGACATAGATTCACTAGAATTGGTACCGAGGAGAATGACCAAAATTGTGCATGGGCTCAGAAATTTACTTTATGGTTTGGGCACCTTAAACTTGATCTGGAAATACCAGTGTGGGGTTTATAGGTATTCAAGGGGATCAAAGGTTTCAACTATGTTAAGACAACAGGGCAGGACTTACGGTAGTGGATTGAAATTGGACATACTGTATTTTGATTTAAGAAGGAAATGGTCAAGAACTGGTTTAAGAGGGTGGTCGGTTAATGGAATTTACTTGGTAATCATGTGAATTCTGAAACTTGGTTGGTTAAGGAATTTTGACAATTTATGGGTGACAGAATGGGCATGGAACACCTAGTGGATGCCTTGTGGTCTCTTGTAGTTTCCTTCATTGTCATAGTCCATGGGCCAGGAGGGTCCACCGTGCACCCCCCCCCTCCCTAAACGGTATAGGACCTTCATCAACTCTTGTGGTGGGTTCTGTCATACATGACACGGGTAAATACCTCCAAGTCATCCACTAAACTCTCAGGAGGATCCCACATGTCTCCTAACTGAGAAAGTGCATCTACGAATCGAGGTGACTTCAAGAGAAGTTTGATTGGTCGCTTTTTTCCAATTACCTTGAATGCACTTGTATCACAATGGGTGAATGCATGGAGACCCAACAGTGCAGTGCAAAACTGTTGACCATATCCATGTGCCATCTGAGTTATGTTTACAAGACTTTTTATTCCCAGTGCCTGTGTCAAACGATGTTGACGTCAAACTTTCCAGCATGATGAAGTAGCACGAAAAAGACATCACTGTCGGGACTTCGTACCCGAATGTTAACAACCATGCTCCTGGGCATGGGCACAGTACAGGACTATTCTTGTCAGTTTCTTCTTGATCAGAGACCAAGTCCAGAATTTCCGTTTCCTTCATGGCTTGACCTTCAGTCTCCAGCAGGAAGCAGTGACCCTGAGCTACTGTCATCACTTCTCTGTTTACGAGTTTTGGTGCAGAAATATCTGAACTCCATACACGATGGATAATATCAGCCAGTTGCGACCTGTTGTCATCATTCATCAGGAATGTTTTCCAGTTTTGTGGTTTTTTGGTCATTGGCCCTTTAACCCCTTCCATACGGTGCCGCACACATAGGCGTCATGAGGAGCAAGTGGAGTCGCGACGCTGCCATATCGGCGTCTTGATTATATTAATTGTAGTCGCCCCAGTGTTTTTACATTCTCCCAAATGTGCCCTGAATCCCATTCTCTGTGGTTTTCAAAATTCGCGGGTGAAAGAGAACGATCGATATAAGCGGTGACTATTTTATGATGCGAGTATTATTAAGACACGTCGTACGGCTGACATTGGCTGCTGCCCTCGAAATTTAAGTCCCGTAGTGAAGTGGTTAATGATCAGCTTCTCACTTGACCCACGCTGGTTACGTTCCATTTCCTTGAATATCGTACCTCAAATTCAAGGCCACATCTTTTTGTCAGATGTACCATGGATATACGCCTGCTTCACAGCCTCTCCTACTTTAATGTCAGTGTTGAAAACAAGGTAAAAACCAAACTGGCCAGATTGGGATTGGATTGGCTCAAATGATAGATTGTCCCCATAATGCACAACAAGTTTTGCTTTTAGTTTCTCAGATCTGTACTGAGGGTTTTCAAACTGGGTTTGAGCTAATTCTTGGACATAAATATCCTTCAAGAAATCTAGCTCGACAAGTGTTATTGTGGATAACATTTTCTTCAACAAAGGCACAAGTACTGGCAAATGCATTGCGGTGTGCTTCCTCCATCGTGGCCTGCTGAGACAGAGCTTCAGGGTCACTGCTGTGCCACGACGACAGGTCTCTTGTGTACTTAGCTCTGCAACTCCTGTGGTATTGAGCCTCGCAGGCATAAAGGTCATAACCCTTGATCCTTCGCAGCATCTCAAAATCTTTTCGTTCCTCTGCAACTTTGAGAACAGTTGCACCTCCATCATATTCAAATCGTGATGTTGGTTCAGTTGTCCAGCTGCCTCCATGTTTAACTTTTTTTTGCCGGTCTTGTGGCAGAAAATGCAGTCTGGGTTAAAATAGAATTTTTTCACTTCCATCAGAAGGGCATCTTGGTGGACGTGGACGACAAGCATCAGTTTCTGTTAATGATGATGTCAATGAGGATGAAAGTTTCTAGATTATATGTGAACCGTTTGTAACATTGTCGATGATATCCGTGGTTTTCCTCAACTGTATCTGGACTTTGTAAAGACATATGACATCCGATAAGGAGAATCTACGTCTGCTTTTGGATTTCCTTTAGCTTTGATAGTCTCTTCTGTCAGTGTTGTCAATGGTCCTGATGAACTGTCTCTAATGTATAATGCAATGTTCAGTTTTGGAAGAAGCACCTGCCACACTCATCCCTCTTGCGCTTCTTGGATGCCGTGTTCGTTCAGGATAGACAGTTTACTGTAAAACCATAAGAAATTGTGATTTCTAAACCATGCTGAATAAAATCTTGCACTTTGCATTTGTACTACAGGATTACTAAAAATGTGGCCTGATTAGGCCCAAAATAGTTTTCAAATTTAGCAATAAGGTAAACGTGATAGTGTTCTAAGATGCATTATTAGATTGCTGGTACTCGAAAACATAGGTAAAGACACCAAAACCATGTCTCTGTCATAGAAGGAAAGTTATAAGCGAAAGTGATTTTTCGAGTTATGCTGGCGGCCATTTTGAAAATGGCCACTAATGGGTAGTTGATCCCAAAATATTGCTGTGGGCATCATATATTGTTTTTTCATAAGGTCCCAGGTGTTCAGTTGATGAATATGACATGCAGTGTCGAGTAATTTTTAAGCAATGAATCTGGATGTTAGCTTGTTTGCCAAAATTAAACTGGCTGTTCATTTCAGTGGAGGAAGAAGCGTATGCGCAGACTGAAGAGAAAGCGCAGGAAGATGCGTGCGAGGTCAAAGTAGATATTTTCCACCCCAATCATTTGGTATGTATTGCTGTACTTTGTTGTAATGATATAATTGTTGCTTATATTTGGTTTATCTTTCTAAGAGTTGATTAGAATAGCTTGTTGCTTATATTTGGTTTTCTTTCCAGATTGGAGCGCTTCACATTAGGACTTATGACACTTAAAATAAAAGTGTGATCATATCTTCTGTTTTATTTGCCCTGAAGTAAGCTGAAAAGTTAATTGAGATTTTGAAAAGGTACTAAAACAATTATAATTTTTGAAAGGTTGACAATAGTGCACATCCTACGTCTGCTCAACGTCTTGTGGTGGTCAAAGTGCCATCTTATGAACAGTAGAGGGGGGTTAAATATGATCGGTTGGTTGTGTATTGAGTACCAAGTTGTTTTGAAAGATGGTGATATTGGGTGCACATTCCATAAAAAAAAAACTTAGTCTGGTGGTCCTTTATAGCTAATAAAGTATGAGGCTATTTGTTACACATTAGATAATCTGAACAGTTGACCCAAGGTATTTCACATTTAGTGCAATGCTTGGCACAATGAAGTATCCAAATTACACCCCAGAGTGGTGTAGGCCGTGTTCCCAGTGAACATGGGGCCTACCCCACTCCTTTGTTACAGTAAATACATTAACAGTACAATCCCTACCTATTTTTATGTACAAATTAGCACAACTAGTTGTGCCTCTCACAACTTTATCAATTGGAAGTGGATCCCAAACTTGCACAATGTTGTCCCAAATTGTAACTGATGCTTCCTGTGGATGTGATTTTTTTGTGGAATCTACTCTAGGAAACTATAACTGACCTTGAACATGACTGTTTAAGCTCGACTGAGTGTACTTACCACATATTCTGCAAACCTTCCTTCTCAGATGATAATTTGGATATATGGACATCTATTTTTGTGAAATGAATATTGGAAGAGACTTGGGGTGTCTCAAAACTAAAAAGTATGTGGGGTCACCAGCATTCAAAAACTTAACAACCAGGGATCCTTGCACCAAATCCTGACCATGTCAAAGTCTTGTCAACACAATGACCTAACACGTCTACAGCCAGTTGTTGTTGTTGTTCCCTAGACTGTCCGAGCAGTCCCGTCTCCCCAAGGAATGCCACAGCCGAAACTGGGTAATGCTTGCATATTTGGACCCCTAAAATTTTGATCCTTGATTTTGATAATTTTCAGCCCACATGTAATTGAAAATGACATGCTACAATAGTAAACAGGAAAAACCTTGTCTTTGCAAATTGTTAGTATGCCTCCTCAGTATTAACAAATTAGTATGCACCAAAACCGCCAAGAAAACTGAAACCAAAATCCTCCACATAAGAATGATCACTTGAATACCAATGTAGCACCACCATACACAGATCATACCAAGCCTTATGCTGCGTCCACATGGTCGAGCTGTGCCTGGCAGCCTCTGCCCACAGTGTCCACACGGCTGACAATGGTGGTTGGAGTTTAGTTGACCGCAAGCAGAATTTGGGAGTGAGTGATTCAGTGCAGTACAATAACCATGGTTCTCACCATACTTTAAAGATGGTAGCACTTTACAACATAATTGCTGCCTGCATTAAAAAGAAATTAAATCACGGATACATGTCTGGTGCTGGGAGTGGTTACAAAGACATGATTTAATGGGAAGTTCAGTGACAATCCTATGTGAATTACAGGATGAAAATGAACAATGGGACCTTTCGCAGTCAGGCTCAGATTCCTATTAGCACTAGAATTTTCAATTGTCTTGGATTTCAAGAGGTAAAGGGGTGACTTAGCTAATTTGGAAACCGATATTTAAAAAGATATGCCATAAATTGCTGCATAAATGTATGTAAAATTAAAAACATTACTCTTAATGTAATAATTTTTACTTAATGGTGTGTGATAAAAATAGGTAATTATTTTTACTGAAGTAACTGAGCAGTAAAAATAAGAGGATGTTTATTTTGGTTTGTGCATTTTAAGAGTTGAAAAATAATGGATATCACTCGCATCCTGTATAAGAAGATAATCAGTGAGATTAAAAATAACAGTGGCGGACGTACGAAGTTAACGACATTTTTGTAAAGAATAGCCTCTTAGATCTACTGGGAGCTATTTTCAAATATGACTAATTTTACGTGTGCTGTGAATGGACAGTTTGGTTTGCCCGTTTTCGAGCAAAGCCCTTGTGCCCGGTGGACATTGCTCAACCGTGTGGACATGGCATTATAAAGCATTTTGATTTGCATTGGGATACCAACCAGCTTCCAAATTATACAAAACAGATGCAATCTATAAGAAAGAATTTAAAAAAATTAATTCTATTCCATTTTTATATAAAGAACTTTTTCCCTATCTTGTGCCTGTTACCATTTTGAACCAAGGACAGGAGATGAGCCCATGCTCACTAGTATTCTCTAGTTTTCAATACCATAGTTGTAGTACATACAAACCTGTGGTTTAAAAAAAATCCAACTTTGCCAAACTTAAACGTTTAAGTTATTTATTTTGGGATATTCCTTTCCACATACATTTATCTTAGTAATTGTTCATAATTTTCCTTTGGTCACTTTCACAAATTTTATTTATACAAGTTTCCTTTCTTATACATGAAATGCCAGAACCCTGAGAACCTTCATGACTTGTGTAAAATAATTTAATGGAATGGTTCAGTTTCCTATCTTGTACCACTGACACAAACTACAGATTTATAAATGTTGAATCTGATGAACAATGTTTAATACACATCAAAAGGGCTTTTCCCCCTTTTCTAACACATACATATACCAGGGTTTTTTTTCCCTTTACAAGGGATGTAGCCAAATCCACTCCCCATTTCATCCCCATGTTGAATCATGCATCCATAAAAAAGATCATTACCCTTCCTATCTTAGTTCCTCATGGTCATCTGTGTGAGCCACAACACTGCTTGGGTTAGAAGCAGTGTAGCAAGACTAGTCAATTCCACATCAAGGCCTAAAATCCAGATCTGGTTTACCCCACCTTCTTTATCCACTTGAAATGTATATAGAGCAGTCAAGAACATCTCTTCAGATCAGTTTCCTCATCTATTTATATCGGTCTTCTTACATACATACATGGGGGGTAGCCAAAAAAAAAAGGCACCACTCCCACCCATTCCATTTCCTATATATTCCTCCCTCCCTCCCTCTTATCTTGGCACCTCCTGGATGACGGGTCATCCCTTACTGTCATTCCCCTCCAGTCCCTCCTGCATATGAAATTAGCTCCTCAATAAAGTTGGTGCTTATTAATGTAGTATCAAAAGTTCTATGTCTTGTGATGCAACTTCAAGAAATACCATTATAATCCACCTGTGTATACAAGAAAATATAGTCTACATATTCTAAAGGGCTTAGTTTTGGGCAAATCCTTCTACTTTCTGCAGTGTACTCTTCAGTATTTTGTCATGCCCTTCAAAGTGGAAAGCTCCTTTAAATTTTGCTCCCTGTAGGAAGAGGGGATACCAGAGTATATCATCAGGCCACATCTGAGAGTATGGAAGGTTATCTTCGGGAAACCATTTTGGAAGCATTTCTGAAAATGGAATAAATATCACATGGCTGAGAATATTAAATAAACCCAGTACATTCACCTTATGTTGTATGTATTTGCTATTCATTCAAAATAGCTGTCTTTTATTGTAAAGTATGGATAATTATGATCTAAAGTAAAAGAATGCATTGACTTGCAGGCAATGAGACATTCTGAGATGGGTTACTGAAACAAGTATTGCAAAAAGAGTTATGCATCAATACAGCAAACGAAAACTACAATATGAAATTAATATCGCTGATAAATCCTACAAGAATCCCAAAGAAGGATTACAAAGGCAAAGCATGCCGACAGGAGACCTTTTGATCCATATCTAGGTCGGATGCAAAAAAAAAATCATTAATAATAAATTAAAACTATAACAATGTAAATAACCATTAAAATACATAAATAAATGCATTGGTATAGTTGAATAACAAACAAACAGGTAAATAGTAAATGATAATAAATTGACATATAACTAACAATAAATGAAAATCAGACAGACAAATTATAACAACAAAAACAAATAATATAACATAAATTATAATAATTACAGCATCTTACTTAGGTATTTATCTAAATGATTCTTAAAGCTTCGAACTGAACTACATTGCACTACCTGTGCAGGAAGTTTATTCCATTCATTAACTACACGGTTGACAAAGTTGTTTCTACCTACTTCCAAATTGAATCTATTTCCGGACAGTTTGAGACCGTTGTTTCTTGTCTGATTCTCATTCAATGTGAAAATTTGGTCACTTTTGATGTTGTCAATTCCCTTTAAAATCTTAAAGACCTGTATCAAGTCACCTCTGAGTCTACGCTTTTTTAGGGAAAACAGATTCATGTGCTTAAGTCGATTTTCGTATGATTTATTTTTGATATTTGGAATCAGTTTTGTGGCTCGCCGTTGTACTTTTTCCAGTCTGTCAATGTCTTTAATGAGATTCGGTGACCATACGGAAACAGCATATTCCAAATGTGGACGAACTAACGATTTATATAGCTTGTTAATGAGTGATGGACTTTTTAAATCAAAAGATCGCGCAATCAATCCCAGAATCTTATTTGCTTTCTCAGAGGCTGAAATACACTGCTTGGATGATTTGAGGTTGTTACTGATAATTACGCCGAGATCTTTTTCACTATCCACTTTTGTTAACGAATTTCCAAATAACTTGTAATCGTACTTGCTGTTATTTTTACCTATGTGCATTACCTTGCATTTACTTGTGTTAAATTTCATTAGCCACTTTTCAGACCATTGCTGTAATTTATCTAAATCTTCTTGAATATCTAATTGGTTTGAGTGATCATTTGCCACTCCGCACAGTTTTGTATCATCAGCAAATTTGGAAACAGTAGATTTTAGTCCATGGTCTATATCATTTATATATACTATGAATAGAAGTGGCCCAAGAACGGAACCCTGAGGAACTCCACTTGCAACACTTTTCCATCCAGAAGTTTTTCCATTTAAAACAACTCTCTGTTTTCGACCTTTCAACCAATTACTAGTCCAACCTAATAGGCTACCACTTATTCCATGCAAAGCTAATTTAGTAAGTAGTCTTTCGTGTGGGACGGTATCAAAAGCTTTTGCAAAGTCTAGATATATTAAATCTATATTGTTTCTTTTGTCATAATTCGAGACAACTGTGTTGTAGAATTCGAGTAAGTTAGTCACGCAAGAACGTTTCCGTCTGAAACCATGTTGGCTATCATTTATCAAACGGTTACTTTCTAAATGATATTCGATAGCATCTCTGATGATAGTTTCCATTATTTTTCCTACGATCGAAGTCAAACTAATAGGCCTATAGTTATTTGGTTTCTTTTTGTCACCTTTTTTGAATATGGGAGTAACGTTAGCTAGCTTCCATTCTCTTGGGACATCTCCGGATATGATGGATTTCTTGAAAATAATTTCTAATGGAACAACAATCTCATTTTTCATTTCCTTTAAGATTCTTGGATGCCAACCGTCAGGCCCTGGTGTTTTATTAACTTTGAGTTTGTCTATACACCTTTTAATTGTTTCTTTTGTTATATTTACCGTAGTGAGTAAGTTTACCCCAGACTTTTCACAGGTTTCAGTTTGGAATTCACTTTGAGGTGTTTCGTTTACGAATACCGAGCTAAAATAATTGTTTAAGAGATTACACATTCCTTCATTTGAATAGTTACATTAGAGATACAAAGGTTGTTAGGAATCAAATTGGTCTGCTATTATCTGCTGACGAACTTGAATATTCAAATGAAGGAATGTGTAATATTTTAAACATATTTTAGCTCGGTATTTGTAAACGAAATGCCTCAAAGTGAAATCCAAACTGAAACCTGTGAAAAGTCTAGTGTAAACTTACTACGGTAAATGACAAGAAAAAATTAAAAGGTGTATAGAGGAACTCAAAGTTAATAAAAATGCTAGGGCCTGTTGGTTGGCATCCAAGAAATCCGTCATCTGGAGATGTCCCAAGAGAATGGAAGCTAGCTAATGTTAATTCCATTTTCAAAAAAAGGTGACAAAAAGAAACCAAATAATTATAGGCCTATAAGTTTTACTTCAATCATAGGAAAAATAATAGAAACTATCATCAGAAATGCTATCAAACATCATTTAGAAAGTAACCATTTGATAAATGATAGCCAGCATGGTTTCAGATGGAAACGTTCTTGCGTGACTTACTCGAATTCTACAACACAGTTATCTTGAATTATGACAGGAAACAATATTTAATATATCTAGACTGCAAAAGCTTTTGATACCCCATGAAAGACTACTTACTAAATTAGTGAAAAATATCTGTATTTATCAGTAATGATCTCAAATCACACAAAGCACTGTATTTCAGCCTCTGAGAAAGCAAATAAGATTCTAGGACTGATTGCACGATCTTTTGACTTCAAAAGTCCATCACTCATTAACAAGCTATATAAATCATTAGTTCATCCACATTTGGAATATGCTCTTTCTGTATGGTCACCGGATCTCATTAGACATTGTGAGACTGGAAAAAGTACAATTGCAAGCCACAAAATTGATTCCAAATATAAAAAATAAATCATACGAAAATCATCTGTTTTCCCTAAAAGAGCGTAGACTCAAGTGACTTGATACAGGTCTTTAAAATTCTAAAGGGAATTGACATAAAAAGTGACAAAATTTTCACAATGAATGAGAATCAGACAAGAAACAATGGTCTCAAACTGTCTGGAAATAGATTCAATTTGGAAGTGGGTAGAAACAACTTTGCCAACTGTGTAGTTTATGAATGGAATAAACTCCCTGCAGAGGCAGTGCAATGTAGTTCAGTTTGAATCTTTAAGAATCATTTAGATAAACACCTAAGCAAGATGCTGTAATGATTATAATTTATTTTATATTTTTTGTTTTGTTATCATGTCTGATTCTCATTTATTATTAGTTATATGTCAATTTATTATTATTTTCTATTTACCTGTTTGTTTATTATCTAACTATACCTATGCATTTATGTATTTTATTGTTATTTACATTATTATAGTTTTTATTTATTCATTTATGATTTTTTTTGCATCCGACCTAGATATGGACCAAAAGGTCTCCTGTTGGCATGCTCCGCCTTTGTAATCCCTTCTGCTATCCCTCCCTCTTTCTCCACTCAAAATAACTTGCCAAGCAAACAAGAATATTGTATCTCTGGGCCACATCATCCTTTGTTCCATTCACAATTCCACATTAATTTGTGTTTTGTACTTTCCTCCCTCTTCATAGACATTTCTTGTGCATTCAAAGCCCCAATCCATGAACTCTATTCTTGGTCTTCCATCTACTTTGCAAATTTTTGGCTTTTCTTTCTTCATTCCTTCTCTAAATCTCAGTACTGATCTACCCAATCCAACAGATCCCTTCCACCATTCTCTGTCCCATCTCCACATTTCTCCCTCCATCCATTTTTGTACCTCATGTTTATCAAACATTTGGCCTCAAAAATGAAAATTCTTTCTGCCTCCCATGTTCAACCTCTCATAATTCTGGGTTAGGTTCCTACATATCAAAGGTTGACCCCCAAATCATACTGACAGGTTAAAACTTACCCAACAGCCAGTCCTACATAAGGATAGCTTTCATAACTCCTGACAAAATCAGAAACTACAAAATTCTTCAATAAAGCCTATAGATACCTTAGGAACAACTTGTGTATATTGGTACTACATGCATATACACATCAAATATGTACTCACCTAAATGCATTATACACACAGTGAATAAACTTTATACACTAAGGGCATCTTTCCCCTTACATGGGGCCAGTCAAGGTATAAGCAATGCAGCAAGACACAGTAGGGCCACTTCACTTACACAGTGACCTTCCCTCCTTATCCCCTTATGCAGAAAATGTGGGAGAAATCCCTTTGGACCATATCAATACATCATCCATACACAACTGCTCTCCACTCATCTCTATCTCCTGCCTTCTCCTTTCTATGCTCAACCAACAATCCCTCAAGCCCCTTTCACCCCATCCATCCATCTCATCCTCAGTTATCCCCTCAACATTCACTCCATACATCTCTGCTTTCCACACTCATTCTGCTAATCTTCTGAATTCATTCTTCCCATGTGCCCAAATCATCCTGATAATTTTTCATCAGCCCTCTGCCAGCTCCCTTTCCACCCACCACTATTCTCACCTCATTTCTCACTCGATGAAACCTTGTAACCCCTTCTCAGACACATTTAAAATTCTCCTATCTGCATCTCATAAATTCAAGTTTTCAACCCCATACAGCATCAATGGCACAACCACAAATAAATGAATAATAAACTTAAATTAGTTTGAAGTAAGAGTATGACTTGTAATTTTTGTACTCCAAAATTAAAGAATTACTTAAATTACATTTGTAGTAGAGTTCAACTCACCCTCTGTTTCTGAAGGCATTCCTGTATATTCATTAGCTGAAAATACATGGACAAACATGAGCCGATTTTCACCTTCAAATGTAAACTCTATCTCTCCAACTTTCTCTAAGTTTGGAGTCTGGATCATTGCCTCCTCCTCCATTTCTCTGAAAAATGGTACATGTGATGTTGCATACAGGTGGTAGAACACTGTGTTTGAGGCTTAGTTTGACCAATTGGAGAGTAGACCCAAATGTTGTTCCTTTCCTGTATACTACAATAAGGTAAATAGTTTAAATACATTATTGAACTACCATCCCACAGGTGAATCATTCATGTATACACACGCACACATATAACTTGTTCAAAACTATGCATCCACAGTTTGCTTTCTAGGTGTGGAATACCTAGAAGTGCAAATCTGTAGCACTGAAACATCATCCTTTACAGGTGACAATAGGATGAAGAAAATATTTGGAGTGCAGAAAACATTTGTATGCTCAAGAATGCCTAAACAAAGTAGTAAGTTCAGCAGCATCAAATTACATGGAAAGTCTTTAATTAGTCCTTTATTGAAGACATAAAATTGTCAACAAGTTATCTACTCAACAACTAGGAAAAACATGATAGAGAACATCCAAGACCTTGGTGTACTTGTTGTTGTTTCCTACACTATCTAGATGAACAGTCCCGTCTCCTTGAGGAACACCACCACTAGAACAGGGTTTTTCCACAAATCCTTTATAAAGTGTATATTGTGTTGATGACAGGCATGATTGTGTACAATGCAGTCTTCCATACTGTGTTGTATAGTGTGGGGTGAAGTGTTACATCATGGGCAGTTGTATGGAATGAAGTCATCCAGCCTCTTCTGGTAGCTTAGAAGAGCTGGGTGGTGGCTGCATCTCAGTCTGGCCAGGTGGACTCGGTCCTTTTAAGGGAGAAATGATTCAGAGGGATGGATATCAGGCAGTCTGACATGCAGCAATATATTGTCTTTCAAACTGTTGATGGAGCAGTGAGTGATGTGATTATGGATATACTTCTGGAGGCTGGTGATTGTGGGTGCGCTGTGTTTGTGGAGGCTGCGGCAAATGTTTGTGTGGCTCTCCTGTCAAGGAAATCCTTGACTTTGAGGACTTATGTTTCATGGTGTAAATGGTCTGTAGGTGTTGTATTGGTGCAACCTGTAATTGTCTTTAGGGCTTTGTTTTGCATGGTTTGATGGGGGTTGTGGTGTGTCTTAGTGAGATTAGGATCCCATTCAGTGGTTCAATAATTCATCACTGAGTGAATGTATTGTTTGTATATTGTAGTATTACTTTGATTAGTCCAATTGTTCAGTCTATGTGTGGCTTTAGTCCTTATGTTTATGATGTGCTGTCTGAATGACATGGATGTATCAAATGTTATGCCAAGAATCTTGGGTGTATGTGTATGTGGTACGAGTGTTGTTGATATAGAGGCATGGTATATGTTTGTGTTCTGCTGTCCAGTTGGTGAAAAGAGTGGCTGTAGATTTAGTTGGGGCTACTTTGAGTCAATTTATAGTGAACCAGGTATTGAGTGTTTCAAGGTATAGTTGTAGTATTTTTGCAGCATTATCTACATTATGTAATTGTTATGTTGTCTGTATAAGAAGAGATTTGTATCTCTGAGGTGTTGGGTGTGGGTATATCATGCATGTACAGATTAAAGAGTGTGGGGGATAGAATTAAACCCTGTGGTACTCTGTTCTTAGTTTCTGGTGTGCAATTATATAATGGTGATTATATGACCATTATATGAAGGAGTGATTGTGCCAACAGCACTGTACAGGGCAGAAACGTGGAACATAAGAGAGGAAGAGAGAAGGAGTTTGAAATGAGGTGTCTGAGAAGTATGACGGGGGTTACTAGGCTAGATAGAGTGAGAAATGCGGAGGTGAGGAGGAGAACAGGGGTGGAAAGGGAGTTGGGAGATAGGGTTGATGAAAGAGTATTAGTATGGTTTGGACACATGGAAAGAATGAGTGAAGAAAGACTAGTAAAAGAGGTATGGAAGGCAGATGTGGAGGGAGTGAACATGAGGGGACACCCTAGGATGAGGTGAATGGATGGGGTGAAGGGGGCATTGGGGAAGAGGGGAATGTCTGTTGAGGAAGGATGGGAGAGGACAGAAGACATGGGTGAATGGAGAATGGTTGTATATGGATGATGTTGTGATGCATGATGTGGGATGGGGGGTGAGGTAGTATGTGTGAGCAAAATTTGACGCAGCCCAAAGGGATTTCTCCCCGCCTTCTCCTTTTATGCATGGGGGGTCGCCAATTTAATGAAGCGACCTTGCTGTGGATGTGCTGTGCCTTGCGACACTGCTTCTGACTCAGAGCAGTGGACAAGGTGCGGGGTTGACCCGTCATCCACGAGGTGCTAAGATAAGAGGGAGGGTGGAGAGGTGTGGAGTGTATTCAGGGATGGAGTGGGTGGGAATGATTTTATGCCTTTTTCTTTTTGGCTACCTCCCTTGTAAGGGGGAAAAAGCCTTGGTATATGTATTATATGACACTCGGGCACATCTACCAAACAGATAATTGGCCAGCCATCTTTTGGTATCATTGTGCATGTCCATGTTACATATTTTGTTTGTGAGATTGTGACAGGGGATGGTATCAAAAGCTTTATTGATGTCTAGTGCCATGAGAAGTGTTCTGTGTGAGGGCTTATCTGAATTGATGCCATAAAAACTCTGTGTGAGGTTTATCAGAAGAGTGATTGTTGGGTGTAGTGGTTTATAACCATGTTGTGATTCAGCAAGGAGGATATGTGGTGTGACAAGTTGTAGTATAATGCATTTTATGACTTTGGAAGGGGTGCAGAGAAGTGTGATGCTGGAACTGCTAGGTCTTTGTTGTGTTTGGGGATGGTGATGATTTTCCCATGCTTAAAGATGTTGGGTATAGTGTTGTGTGAATAGCTGTAGTTTGCAATGTTGGTCCAACGTGTTTTAGGTGAATGTTACTTATATTGTCTGGTCCACAGGCGGATGAGTGCTTGAGGTTATGGATTATATAATTTGTCTGGCTGTCTATGGTGTGTAGTCTGGGTCTGTGGGGAAGTGTTTCTTGCATTGAATGATGTCTGTCATCAGGGTGAGGGATGAGATGGCTTGTAAGTGCAAAATTATTTATGAGTGTGCTTGTTGTCTGTTTGATGGTAAGCTGACTGCTGTTGTGGTTACTGCTGTGTGAGTGTGTTGTATTAATCTTGGATAATGTAATGATGTTGAGTGTCTTGTACAGTTTTCTGATGTTTATTTTGCCATTGTGTTGATAAATGTTTCCCAATTTTGTCTTGTTTGTTCAAATATTTTTTTGTTAGTCCCAGTGTTTAGTGCTTGTATTTGGTCTGCTATGTTCTCAGGGATAGGTGTGGGGGTATTGTGTGAAAATGCATCACATTGTCTGATGAGGCCTTGGATTTCTGGTGTGAAGTTGGGGTTGTGTGGTTTTCTGTTGCCTCTGTGGATGTATTTCTTGTCTGCATTTTGTATGATTGTATTGAAAGTGAGCACAGCAGCATCTATGTTTGTCATTGGTGTAATGTTTTGTGTCTCAAATTGTTGTCCTGTATCTTCAGCAAAAGCTTCCCCGTTTGCTCTCTTGTAATTGGTGTATGTTTGTCTGTGTCCAACTGGGGTGCATCATGTTTTGGTGATGATGATGATTGGAAGGTGGTTGGATCCAAGGGCTCTGACCACTTTCCATGAAGTTATTGGGGTTAGGCAGTGGGAGCAGAAGGTGATGTCAGGAGAGGAGGGGGTGAAGAAGGCTTGGCTTGATGGGGGATATGTGTGTGATTATGGGTGCTGTTCATGATGGTCTGTGAGTCAAGATGTGTTAGTAGATCAAAGCTTCTATCCATGTCAGGGTTGTTGACACATCAGAGGGATGTACATGTTAACTATTCTCACAGTGGATTTGATACCGGTTCAGATTTGGATTGATTGAGTTTTTGTGGTGTTGTGTGTAGTAAGGAAGGGAGTATTCTGGTAGTGGTACTCATGTCCACAAAGCAGATGGACTGGTGGATCAGGCTGATGAGTCCACCACTGTTGCCATCAGTCTGGTCATGTCTGATGGTAGTGAAATGAAATGTGGGTGTTTTTTTGGGAGTGTTGTAGTTTTATTTCTTATATGATGGCAAAGTGTATGTTGTGTTGTTTGACGAAGTGTTCAAGTTCATGTTTTTTGTGTTGAAGCCATCAATGTAATGTTATAAGATGTTGATGTAAGTTCTGTGTGTTGTAGATTGCTGTATGGGGTTGGGGTACTGGTGGGAAAGGATTAGGATCTGGGTCAGAAGGTGATTGAGGAATATTTGGGAAGGAAGGTGGGAGGAAAGAGGATGGCATGGGTGGGTAAGGATACAGGCTGGGGGTGGAATGGTGGGAATGGAAATTTAGGTGGGTAAATAGAACAAGTCCAAGTGTTTGTGTATGGTTTTATGTCAGCAAGTGTTGTGTGAGGTGGACCAAGTTTCTGCATGAGTCCCACTGACCTAAGCCTTTTGCCTGTCAGCTCAAGGTGATGGGTTTGGACCATGTTGGACATGTGTATTTTGTGGTGGGCCCAGGATTGCTCTCTACATCTTCAGCTAATAGTAGGAGAAGAGGGATCATCACTGGAGAATCATCCCTCAATACAGAAAAAAATGTGAAGGTGCACTGTTGTAAAAAGGGTTGTGGTCTTCACCTGGGTAACAAAAGCTGCTCCCAAGGATTACCAGTATCTTGGTGTACTAAATGGCAGTAATGACATTTCCCAGTATATCACCAAAACAGTTGAACTAGTCAGAGTTCACCTGGCCAGAGTGAGGTACAGCCACCATCCAGCCCTTCTAAATTAATATAAGAGCCTGCATGGATGACTGCATCACAGATGTCCAGGATGTAACACCTCACTATACAACACATTATGGATGACTGCGTTGTACACAATTATGCACATCATCAACACAATGTACAGTCTATAAAGGATTTGTGGGTAAACCCCATTACAGCCATAGTGTTCCTCAGGGAGACAGGATGGCCTAGCCAGAAAGTTTGGGGGATGACAACACCAACTAGCCACAATACGAAATGGATACTTATTAAGAATTTTCACCATTGGGGAAGAAGATGACTTTGGTGTTGCTATCAGTTTCAGTCTCCACTGAAGAGACAAGAAATAGGAGCCCTGGAGGCTTTACATAAATCATCCACAACCAAAATCTTGGGAGTAAAGCATCTCAACTACTGGGAGAGACAAACCTAGCAAAATATGCATTTCCTGCTCAAGAGACTAAAGTATTCATTTTGTTGTATATAGCATAAAAGCTATGCTTGCAGGCTCCTGCCTCTGCATCTAATTTAATTCCCAATGGTAAAATCTGGCCTTAAAGTCTCCCATTTATATACCTCAAAAATAATAAAATTCAAAATATTGAAATTCAGGATCACTAAGCTACTACCTGTGAAGAGGGACGCTGATAGGATACAACCAGTCATGACACTGATATGCAATTCCTTCATCAATAATAGACTGGCTACCTAACTGCCTTTTTCAGGTACTCTGAGGTATAATGGGATTCAACCCAGAAACCTTCAAGAAGCCTGATGCATGGTTATGTCAGGACACATCAGCCATTAATACATGCTACCAGAAATTATTTGGGCCAAGGCAGAGGACAATGGACCAACTAGTGTGAGCTGGGGCCCACTTTGGTCTATTTAATAATGGACAGATTCAACAGAACAGAAGTAACTAAAAGGTTAAGATGGGCCTAGAAATTCCTCTCATGAACAGACATCTGCAAAAAGGTAGCTAACTATAATCAGAAGCTTTCTGAATGCAAGACAAAGATGAATTGATCAACTCTACAGATAAAGACATAGGACAGGTAATATGAATTATGATGCATAAAGTACATTAAGATGAAATAGCAAAACTTAAAAATATAAAAACGTATTTTTTTTAAAAGGTCAGGTCATTATTATTTTATCATCTGCAAATAAATCACCCTTGAAAATAATCTCGAACACAAAACATTGAACATTCCTCATTGTGGTGATATGACAAAGAATTCGACATTGTAAACAATGCATGTAAACTGTGGCATTAATGTTTAAAATACAGCAAGTTAAGTATACTTTCCAAATCTGACTAGATAGATTGCTCATTCTTTAAGGTGGGGGGGATGTATTACAAGTTCGAAGACTTCGGGTTAACTTGTTAACTAACCGTTTGGCTGCATCCATTGGAGTTTCTCCTTTTTCAACCTTGCCCCCAAAACCATTCCATCTTCCTTGCCCGAAACCTCTTTTCTTGAGGCCAAGGAGTATTTGTTTGTCACTTCTTAAAACGACTAAAGTGTATGCCTTTCTCACATAGCCTGACATGGTTATACGTATGAAGTCTACTCCAGCCAGTTGTGCAATTGTTATTGTATGAGGTTAACTAACATGTTTCCTCTCTTATATAAGTGAAGAGGGTTAAATTACAATAGTGAATTTCACATAACATCTTAGTAAAACACAAGTAAAATTTGAGTCTGGTGTACGAACGTCTAGGCTACGTTACAGTTTTTATTTCCCCATGTTTCCAAATTTCTAATTTTGCGCGAATCAGTAAAAGAAAACGAAAATGACATTTCATTGAAAGAAAACGTAAAAATAATTGTTTTACTCAATATAGGATCTTTTGTATTTTATATTATCTAGTTCAACCTCTATTATTTTTGCAAAACTATTGGAATACCTGTTGTTTTCTGAATAGTTAACAAAAATCCCAAATATCGACAAAGGTTGACATTACTTTGGTTTAAGTCTGTTTTGGGTAGATGTTCCTTCAACCTCACTTTTATGGAACAAGCCTGACGATGTATCAATCCAAAACATACAAAATTATACCGTTCAGAATATGTTGGAGAAAAGCTGTTATAGATGCTTGTTTGTCTAGCAGTCATAGCAATTATATTTATACTTGGTATTATTGTCTAATAAACTTTTGTTGTCTTTCAGTGTGGCCAGTTACAATTATTTGTGCCAAACTACTGCATGTATTACAGTATTATTTCTTATTTTGCATTTCTGTATGCTTTTCTTATCTTGTATCTGGGAGTTCAATGGGAATAAATTCTTTATTAAGCCTTTTTTACTTATCCCTAGTATGTCATTATATTCTTACCTGTGACTCATTCTATATTACTTACATTTGTTGATTATTCAGTTTATATTAGTATTGGCTTGAATTAATTGTAAACTGATTTTATACTGAAATAATTCAAATAAAATACCCGATGGTCTCCCATACCACACGGCCTGACTTTACGGGGAGATGCATCAAACTCCATCATTGATCAACTTAACACCTGAAGTGCGAGCAGAGGAGAGGTGTGGAAGCGGTGGGTACCCAGATTGGCCATGGTGAGGTCACCTAAATCTACGACAAGTAAGTAAAACTGAACAAATAAATGAAAAAAGTGCGGGAAGTCTGAAAGGTGAATTGCGAGTTGATAATCATGTGCTTGGAATTTTCATATTTTCTAAAGGTGGTATAACCAAATAGATTAAAAACCTTGGTACATTACATATTATAAGATATATGTAATGTAATGAAATATATCAAATGAAGCCATTTCCTGGTTTTAGCAACATAGATACATGGAATTTGCGTCGACAGATTACGAATTCTATTAGTACCAGAATTCCTGGCTCTACAGAATAAAATATATAAATATAAAAATGATAAATAAGTATAATATAAAATAAAAATTATAATATAGGTAATAATAGATAAATTAAATGAAAACACATCACTTCGCTAATTGATTTATTTTCCCAACCTGAAGTTGCTGTCGGATTCTTGGAGGCCACGGGTCTTCTGCAAGAGAGACCTGGGGCGGATTGGTAAGTTCCCTCAGATCTCTACCTTCTATTAAGCATTTTATTTTGTTAACACTTCAGTCATCAAACTAATGTTATGGGAAGTAGATTATCTTGTAAATCCTTCCCAGTGATGGCATCTCTCAACATCAGAGACCCCTGGGATGTTGTGTGTTAGTAGCACGGATGTGTTGCTATGACGGCTGCTTGCAAGACTTTGGCGTCAGTTCACCAGGACTAAACAATCCTTGTCCCATTCAGGGCAAGTGAGGTCACACGACACCATCTGTCATGTTGTCACTTGGTTCACAGCAACTGTCATGTTGTCAAATAGTGGAAAACAGCTGCACATAACCTAGGAATTTCCCCGGTGGAATTTTCCATTTGCAGCACATCACGTCAGTATTCGAAGAAATATATATATCAGTGCTGTTTGGTTTTCGGTATTTCAGGTATGGGATTCTCAAACTATAATTAAAATAATAAAGAAATTAGGGCACCCCATTACCTCTTAGGCCCATACTATACGAGCGTTTACAACGCGTTTACAACGCGGCAGTTCTGACGCAACGTTAACGCTAATGAAACTAATCAATGTTATTTGAATGGAAAGCAAAATTTCAGTCTATACGAGCGTTTTTAGCGGCGTTGACGGACGTCCGGCGCTGCTAACGCATCTGAGGGCGTTGGTGACGCAACGTTTTCAACGCTTGTCATACTATACACGGCAGTTCTGCCGCGGCGTCCGTAGAGGAAGGACGAACTTCAGGCCACTACATATTGATCAGATACGCAATAATGTTTGACACAGAAAAGTTTATATATGAGATTGAACAGCGACCATCTATATGTAATGTTGCATCAAAGGAGTACAGCAATAAGCAAATAAAATTATGTCACTGACATTCTGTAATACTGGAAAAACTTGTCGGGATACATTCTATGCTTTTCAAACGTTAAATAGAACTGTCCTGTTGATAGGCGATTGGCTAAAACGGGATGAGTACCCCAACGTCTTTTTTTTTTTTTTTCTTTCATGATGTTCATGCCACTCTTGAAAAAGATGAAGCGCCAAAATACATCCTGTTTGCACGACATCCATCTTGTACTATGTCCCAAGCAGTACTGCTCAGAAAACGACATAGCACGACTAGCGCTTTCGCGGCCTCTAAAAACGCCGCGCTTTCAACGCCCCGTCTAGATTAAAATAAAATACAGGGAGGCGTCAGCAGCACAAACGCGGCGCTTTAGACGATCGTATAGTATGGGCCTTATGGGTGGCAGAAGAGGCGAAATGTTGATAAGCTCCTCCTCTTCCTTCAGTTATATATATATATATATATATATATATATATATATATATATATATATATATATATATATATATATATATATATATATATATATATATATATATATATATATATATATATATATATGTCTGCATGCATGTACAGTATGTATGTATGTATGAATATATGTATGCATGTATGAATATATGTATGCATGTATGTATATATGCATGTATGTATGTATATATGTATGTATGTGATTGGTATACGTACATGCGTTCATTGACGGCTGATGTAGCCCCCTCCTGCAGAAGCGCACTGTCTGGGCACAGCTTCTGCATATCTACAAAATCGAATTATGCCTTTATTCCTAACCAAAAAAAATTCTTATAATTCTCATGAACCGGGTTTCATTATGATAAACACTAGATAATTTCATTCAGTTAACTAGGTACCACAACAGTGATGAGACGTTCTCAGTTATATGGACATTCTTTCGTCAACCCGCGGGAAACGACAGGTCAAACCCGAGTCCTTTGGTAAAGTTGGGTCAAGACACAGTACCTGGTCAAGCGGAGGAAGTAGCTTTCCTTGCCCGAGCGGAGGACCTGGACGATGTGCTCCACGACTTTGACGTCTTCCCAGTCACGTATAAAGGCATAATCCAGTTGTTCCACCTGTAAGGAGAACGTACATACATACATACATACATACATACACACATACATACATACATGAATGCATACGTACATACATACATACATACATACATACATACATACATGCATGCATGCATGCATGCATGCATACATACAGTTAAGAATAAGCTCCTCGACGCTTTACGAGCACCAAGTCTGTGCGCTCCAAGGAGTCCGTTCAGGGAGTGGCATACGCCGTGTCAAATCAACCTTAGTACATGCCCCCCCCCCCCCACCCTCTCTCTCTCCCTTATTTTCCATCTATGTGCTATTTGATTTTCTATCAAGTATATAGTAAAGGAAGCTGTATCGGACAATGAGTATCACTTTATAGGATTATAACCAGGATTACCTATCCCCATCCCACCTGTCTTACCTGTGACATCTCGACGTGGCAAAAATGGCGGGGGAAAAGCGCTGTTGCCACGTGTCACAGAATTGATTCAAATCGTTGTTATAATCCTAAAAAGTGATACTCATTGTGCTATACAGTTCACTTTACCATATACAGAATAAAAAAAAAACATTTCATACAGCGCATTGACGGGAAATAAGAGAGAGGCATGTACTAAGATCGATTTGGCAGAATGGTTAGTGAATCGCGACCTATGCCACACCCTGAACGGAC
>NC_134787.1:23956276-23966276 GCF_046742065.1 Oratosquilla oratoria
ACAATTGAGAGCTCACAATTTTGGGAAGATAGAAAACAAGAAAGATCACCCAAAATGGAAGAAATAAAGGTAACACAAAAAGAAATAAGAGATCAAATAAAAAACCTAGATGTCAGGAAATCGCACGGACCAGACGGAATTGCAAATTGGATACTGAAAGAGTGTATAGACGAACTGACAGACAAACTATACAAGATAATAGACTCCTCACTCAAAGAAGGAAAGGTACCGCAAGATACACATACACACACAACCACTCACACATTCTCTCTCTATCTATCTCTCACACACATATATATGCACACAAACACACACGCATACACACACACACATATACACACGTCCACACATTCACACAAACACACGAACATTCGCACACACACATATTCACACACGCACACACACACATGCATACACGCACACACACACACAAACGCACACATACACATACACCCACACATATATACACACAAACACGCACATACACACACCCACACACACATACAATTTTACACATATTCACACTCGCGCGCGCACACACACACGCATACACATACACTCTCTCTCTCACACACATACACACACAAAAACACACACACACACAAACACACACACACACACACACACACACACACACACACACACACACACACACACACACACACACACACACACATACACACACACGCACATACACAAACATGCACACACACTCACACACATAGACGCACACTGTCTTTCTCTCTCTCTCTCTCTCTCTCTCTCTCTCTCTCTCTCTCACACACACACACACACACACACACACCCACACACACACACACACACACACACACACACACACACACACACATACATACACACGCACACACACACACATACACACACACACACACACACATATATACACACATACACACACATACATACATTCACACACACACGCACAAACACATACACACACACGCGCGCGCGGGTACACACACACACACACACACACACACACACACACACACACACACATGGCGCTGTGGTTAGAGCTGTGGTTAGAGCTCTGGCCTGCCACTACGGAGGTCCGGGTTCGATCCTCGCCCGGGGCTGAAATAATATCAGTATCGCAGCGCTGAGGGGTGTTACTCCAACTCACGTGGGCGGGGAGTTGGGGGTGTGTGTGTGTGTGCAAGGTCATAGCATTGCCCATAGATCGGACCTACGAGCTCTGAGCTCTCTTCCAGGAGGGAAATAGCTGTCGATCACGAGTCCAACACGTGATCCAAAGACCAAGTGAATACACACACACACACAATGGCGGCATACCACGAGCGTAGCTCCCCTTCTCGTAACATACAACTAGGTAAATGAATACACTAGCATACATACATTCACACACACACACACACATACATTCATACACAAACACACACAAATGCACATAAACACAGGCATTCACATACACACATGCAGACACACAGACAGACATTCACACACACGCACACACATACACACGCACACACACATATACATACACACACATACACACGGCTCGATGGCGTAGTGTTAGCGTTCGAATCCCGCTAAGGGCTGAAATAATTTCAGTATCGCTGCGCTGCGAGGTGTTACTTCAACTCTCGTGGGTAGGGAGTTGGGTGTGTGTGTGCGTGTAAGGTCACATCATTAGCCTTAGATCGGTCATACATGAGCTCTGAGCTCTCAACCGGGAGGGTACAAAGGATTACAAAGGCGGAGCATGCCGACAGGAGACCTTTTGGTCCATATTAAGGTCGGATGCGAAAAAATTATAATAATGATGAATAAATAAATAGATAAATAAATAATTGAATACATAAAAACAATAATGAATTAAATAATGATAAATAAAATAAATGAACAGGTATAGTTAAATAATTAAGACACAGGTAAATAGTAAATAATAATAAATTCACATATAACAAATAATAAATGAGAATCAAGTGAATAATAATAAACAGACAAATGATAAAAAAACAAATAAACAAATAATATAAGATAAATCATATTACAGCATCTTGCTTAGATGCTTATCTAAATGATTCTTAAATCTTCGAAATGAACCACATTGCACTGCCTCTGCAGGAAGTTTATTCCATTCATTAACTACACGGTTGGCGAAGTTGTTTCTACCCACTTCCAAATTAAATATATTCCCTGGCAGTTTGAGACCATTGTTTCGTGTCTGATTCTCATTCAGTGTGAATTTTTTGTCATTTTTGATGGTATCAATTCCCTTTAGAATCCTAAAGGCCTGTATAAGGTTACCTATGAGTCTACGCTTTTTTTAGGGAAAACAGATTCATATGTTTTAGACGATTTTCGTATGATTTGTTTTTGATAATTGGAATCAGTTTTGTGGCTCGCTGTTGTACTTTTTCCAATCTGTCAATGTCTTTAATGACCGGGATTTTTTTCCGACCTGTCGACTGAGGACTGCGCCAGGCGATTTTATTCAGCCGAGGGGCCGCCGCCAAGCTGCTGGTAATTATTAATTGACCGGTCACTGCAGCAATCAATTGCCCGCGGGGGTCGAAGTCGCCTAGATCGCCGCCGCGTCGATTTCTAGGGAAAGTTGAAGAAGAAGCTACTCACAGCGGTCCACAACTACAGCTGAGCCAACCCTCTGAAGACTTGTGGACCAGCTGTGGTCCAGAGAAGACCTGGTCCAGTGGACAGCCTGGACCGGTTATGGCTGAGGACCAGTGCGCTGGCCCGTTGGCCCTCTCGGAGTCAGCGAAGAAGACGACCAGAAAGGCTGCTTTCGTGTCTCCTCTGGTCTTTGCAGCTTCAAGTGAGGTCGCTTCAGTGTCAGCCCGTTGTAGGCGTTGAATACAACGGCAAATCACTGTATGTAGTCGAGGCAGGAGGTGGCTTCCGACCTCGCTTTCCGTGGGCTTTCTTAAAATTAAGATAGCCCATTAACGTTTAATATTTTTTTTTTCTTTTAATTAATGTTCCTTGTTACGGAACCAGGTCCTCAGGTGGCAACCTGATGATGACCCATTTTCCGTCTTTCTTCTTGAGAAAGACGAAAGCGAGGGTGTAGCCTCGCACGCGGACGGCTGCGCATATCAGCCGCCTGAAGAGGGTGAAGATGGCCCAGTCGTCCGACTGAATGACCTCTTTCTTGCAGGCCGATCTTCACCCGATGTCAGTGCCCTGCCCTCCTCGGCGGCAGCGTCGGCACACGTGAACGTGCCACGGATTGGCAGTGGCGCACGTCCTGTCGCGGCACTGCCAATCCTGGGGCGGCTTATAGGCAGGGACGGCCCCTCGTGAGGCCCGTACGGATGGGCTCATCTTCATCGTTGTTCGAGCCATCCGTTTTGGTCTCCTTGTCGATGGCCGAGCTCTCGTTCGCTTGCCGATCGAACGTAGCCTTCAGTTTACAAACCGTTAAAACTGTTTTAAGGCTTCGGTCGACGTTGTCAGGCCCTTCGGCGGGCTTGGTCGGCTCTGACAAGTCGACCAGCTCGGCCATGGGGATTTTTTTGGGTTTATCTGGCGCGCCGGGGCGCCTCGGTGGATAGCTAAAGTGTGCTACGCCTGTAGGGCAGTTGGCAGCCTCGAGCGCCCATGGTGCCACATCCATGATATTCGGCGGCTCGGATACATCTACCAATTGGTCCTCCAGGACCTCTTGAGAGCCATGCGACGCGCCGAGGCGTCTCTTCATGTGGCAGAAGTGAGCCACCTCTGATGGGCAAGAAGCAGCTTCGAGAACACCAGGAGCCGCGTCCATGATGTTCTTTTTCAAAGAGGCTTGCTTGTGCTGCCGGAGACTCTCCCGGAGCGCTTTCGCTGTCTCGGCCAAATTCTTGTTTTCTTTTCTTAGCCTCCGGACCATCGCGGCAAGTTCTTCGTTGGTGAGGTCCGGGGCCAGGGCCGGAGCGCTCTCCGGGGCTTCAGGTGCTTTCGCGGGGTTACCTGAAGTTGGTTGTCACGATAAAGTCTCCCAATGGACTTGGCCGAAGGGCGAAGAGGGTTTCCGGAGGAGGCAATGTCGTGGGCTTCCCAGATTGTCTGCCGGCTGCTGGTGCTCACCGGATAGCTTCGGGTCACCAGGAGCGCTCAGCTGTGTCTCTCTACCTATTCACTATCTATATAATAGTGTTGATAGCCATTTTTCTATACATCTATTTGTCAATCTCGCTATATATATATATATATATATATATATATATGTATATGTATATATATGTATATATAGTGTGTGTGTGTCTGTGTGTATGTGTATACAATATATATATATGTATATATACACAAACACACATATATATATATATATACATATATATATATACGTATATATATATGTATGTACATATATTTACATATATATATATATATATATATATATATGTGTGTGTGTGTGTGTGTGTGTGTGTGTGTGTGTGTGTGTGTGTGTGTGTGTGTGTGTGTGTGTGTGTGTGTGTGTGTGAAATCAGTCCAATTCATGAACTAGAATATATAAACGACCACACATGAATACATATACATACCGACACACACACACGTGTATACATACACACACATACACACAGGCACATACATACACACACACAGACACGCGCACGCACAAACCCATACACACGCACTCTCTCTCTCTCTCTCTCTCTCACACACACATACACACACACACACACACACACACACACACACACACACACACACACACACACACACACACACACACACACACACACACACACACACACACATACAAATATATATGGGGTAAGAGTAAGATAGAAAATTTTGAAAGTAATGAAAATATGTTTTGGAAAGAAATTAAGATCGGGAGGGAAGGCGAATCAAGTAGAGAAGATGAAATAAAAGGTGCAGATGGAGAGATGATAACGGAAGAGTAAGGGGAAGATGGGTAAAATGTTTTAGGGAGTTGCTAAATGTGAAGGAGGATAGGGGGGGAAAGATAGCTGCAGTGGGGAATGCTAAGAAAATGACCGTGATGAGTGAGGAAAATGGAGGAGAAATAAGGAAGGATGAAGTGAAGACAGTTGTTAAGATGATGAAAGCAGGTAAGGCACCTGGTCTGGATGGATGCCATGCAGAATATCTAAAAAAAGGGGGTACAGTGATGGTGGACTGGCTGGTGAGGTTATTTAATGTTTGCTGGAGAGAGGGTAGAGTGCCGGAGGACTGGAGGAGTGCCTGTATAGTTCCACTTTACAAGGGAAAAGGGGACAAGTGTGAATGTAGTAGTTTCAGAGGGATCAGTTTGTTAAGTGTAGTTGGGAAGGCTTATGGGAGGATCTTGATTGAGAGGATTAGGAGAGGAACAGAAGGAGTAATTGGTGAGGAACAGTGTGGATTTAGGACGGGTAGAGGTTGTGTAGATCAGATTTTTGTGGTAAGACAGATATGTGAGAAAGCTATAGGAAAGGGGAAGGATGTTTTTTGGGCCTTTATGGATCTGGAAAAGGCTTATGACAGGGTAAACAGAAAGGCACTGTGGGAGGTTATGCAGATATACGGGATAGGAGGAAAGCTTCTAGGAGCTGTCAAGAGTTTTTATGAGAGTAGTAGAGCTTGTGTCAGGGTTAGAAATGGAGAGAGTGAGTGGTTTGAGGTAAAGGTGGGACTTCGTCAAGGATGCGTTATGTTGCCCTGGCTGTTCAACTTATACATGGATGGGGTAGTGCGAGAGGTAAATGCAAAGGTAGTGGGTCAGGGATTGGAGATGGTTAAAGAAAATGGAGAAAAGTGGGAGGTGAGCCAGCTGTTGTTTGCGGACGACACTGCGCTTGTGGCAGGATCGGAGGAGGGATTGAGGAAGTTGGTGACAGAGTTTGGGAGAGTATGTGATAGAAGAAAGCTAAAGATAAATGTGGGTAAAAGTAAGGTGATGAGATGTACAAGGGGTGAAGGTGGCAGTAGACTGGAAGTGAGCATAAAGGGAGAGCGACTGGAGGAAGTGGATAGTTTTAGATACTTGGGTGCAAATATGACAGGAAAAGGTGGAGTGAAGGTGGAGGTAGAATGTAGATTAAGAGAAGCAAGTAAATGCCTTGGTGGATTGAAGTGTGTAATGAGGAATAGACATTTGGGAATGGATGCTAAGAGGAGAATATATGAAGGAGTGATTGTGCCAACAGCACTGTACAGGGCAGAAACATGGAACATAAGAGAGGAAGAGAGAAGGAGTTTGAATGTGTTTGAGATGAGGTGTCTGAGAAGTATGATGGGGGTTACTAGGCTAGATAGAGTGAGAAATGAGGAGGTGAGGAGGAGAAGAGGGGTGGAAAGGGAGTTGGGAGATAGGGTTGATGAAAGAGTATTAGGATGGTTTGGACACATGGAAAGAATGAGTGAAGAAAGACTAGTAAAAGAGGTATGGAAGGCAGATGTGGAAGGAGTGAACATGAGGGGACGTCCTAGGATAAGGTTTTAATGAGATTCGGTGACCATACGATACAGCATATTCCAAATGTGGACGAACTAACGATTTATATAGCTTGTTAATGAGTGATGGACTTTTGAAATCAAAAGATCGCGCAATCAGTCCTAGAATCTTATTTGCTTTCTCAGAGGCTGAAATACACTGCTTGGATGATTTGAGGTCGTTACTGAACGCTGAACTGGGAAGCAGAAATGCTCCCAGCACCCAGTTAACGAATCCTGCCCAGGGCCGAAATTATTTCGGTATCGCTGTGCCTCGGGTCGTTACTCTGACTCTCGTGGGCGGGGAGTTGGGTGTGTGTGTGTGTGTGCAAGGTCATAGCATTACCCATAGATCGGACCTACGAGCTCTGAGCTCTCTTCCAGGAGGGAAATAGCTGTCGATCACGAGTCCAACACGTGATCCAAAGACCAAGTGAATACACACACACACACACAGACACACACACACACACACACACACACACACACACACACACACACACACACACACACACACACGCACTCTCTTTCTCTCTCACACACACAAACACACACACACACACACACACACACACACACACACACACACACACACACGGCTCGGTGGCGGATTGGTAAAGCACTGGCCTCACAAGCCAGAGAACCGGGGTTCGATTCCCCGGCCGGGCGGAGATAAGTTGGGTTTGTCTCCTTTCACGTGTAACCCCTGTTCACCTAGCAGTGAGTAGGTACGGGACGTTAGTCAAGGAGTTGTGACCTTGCTGTCCCGGTGTGTGGTGTGTGAGTGGTCTCAGACCTACCCAGAGATCGGCAAATAATGAGCTCTGAGCTCACTGCTGTAGGGTGGTGTCTGGCTGTCTCGACAGAGACTGCAGCAGATCCGAGGTGAATACACACACACACACACACACACACACACACACACACACGCACGCACGCACGCACGCACAAACACATACACACACACATATTCACACATACACACCTATTCACACACTCACACACACAAGCACACACAAACACGCATACACATACACTCTCTCTCTCTCTCTCTCTCTCTCTCACACACACACACACACACACACACACACACACACACACACACACACACACACACACACACACACATAAACACACGCACACACATACTCACACAAACATGCACACACACACACACACACTTACACACAGAAACATGCACACACACACTCACACATACACACACACACGCGCGCTCACACACGCATGCACGCACACACACACACACAAATATACACACACACGCCGCACACACACACACACACACAAATATACACACACACGCCGCACACACACAAGCACACGGTTCGACGGGGCAGCGGTAGCATTCGTAACTGCTAACCCAGCGGTTCGAGTTCGAATTCCGCCCAGATCTGAGATAACTTCAGTATCGCTGTGCTACGAGCCATTACTCCAACTCTCGTGGGCGGGGAGATGTGTGTATCTACCTAGTTGTATTTTACGGGACGAGAGCTATGCTCGTAGTGACCCGTTTTCGTATCCCTCAGCATCCAGTTTATTCTTAAAATCGTGTATAGTTTTGGCATTCACTGTTTCTCTGTTCAGTTTGTTCCAGACATCAATCACTCTATGTGGGAAGCTATTCTTTTTCAGGTCTCTTCTGTAACTGTCTTTCTTTAGTTTCTTTTCGTGTCCTCTTGTTTCTCTTCTGTCCCACTTTACTAGGTCGTCTCTATCGAGAACTTCCATCCCTTTCATAATTCTGAAAATGGTCAACAAATCGCCTCTTTCCCTTCTCTGTTCTAGTGTTGACGACTGTAATTTCTCCAATCTTTGTTCATATGTCAGATTTGACAGTGTGGGTGCCATTTTTGTCGGTCCTCCTTGGATTCTTTCTAATTTTCTTATGTTCTTTTTTGTGGTAGGCACCCACATTGATACAGCATACTCTAATTTCGGTCTTATCAGTGTAACAATTATTTTTCTAATCATCTCCTCATCTAAGTAGTCGAAGGCCACTTTCATTGATCTTAATAAGTTGTAAGTCTCTCCAAATCGTTGGCCATGGTGTTCCTATCAGAGTTAAGCTCGCCGTTTATCATGAGTCCTATCCTGTCTGCTTTGTTACTAGGCTTAGTGTGAACTTCTAGGGTCTTCAGAGTTTGCCAAAGCTTCTTTGGATCGTGTTTGTTCTGGTGCACCATGTAAGTGCAATAATCAGCTTTGGCTTTTTCCTTCCAATATTTCACCTGATTCCTATAGTACAGAAAGCCATTATAGTCCTCCTGTTTTCTACTTTTCCTAAATCTTGCATTAAATCTGTCTCTGTCTCTAATTAAACCCAGTACTTCGTTTGTCATCCAAGGCTCCGTGCTCTGTTTTATTCGTATCTCTTTGAGAGGCGCTACACTGTCAATGATAGTAAGAAATGCTCACTTAAAATTAGACCAGGCCTCATAAACATCGGTACAATTTAGTACTGGCGACCAGTCTGTCCTACCCAGTTCATCTACAAAAAGTTCCCGTGAGTAATGTTTGATGGAACGAAGCTTCACTGTGTTGTGCTTGTTGTAAATCGTCTTCCTAGCTTTCCTAGTACAATATATGAGCTTGTGGTCACTAAGACCATAATCACAAGCACCAGCCTGCGTTATCTTATTACAATCGGAAATCAGGATATGATCTATGATGGACCTGGATGTGCCTGTTATTCTAGTAGGCTCGTCAATCAGTTGTGTCAGGCCATGAGGTTTTAGCAAGTCCCTCATTGCCTTAACAAGGTTATTGTTTGTACTTGCCAGATTCGCATTAAAATCACCTAGGATAATAATTTCTTGGTCATGCATATTGACCCGATTGAAACAGGTAGATTCTAATGCGCTGTTTCGGTGGTCTGTAACAGACCCCACATAAGATGGGATGCGATTTGGGTAACAATATTTCAATCCGCACAGCTTCGAGGCCCTCGTTACTCATAAGGTCTGTACGGGGGTTGAATGCTAACTCATTGCAAATGAAAGTACATACCCCTCCTTCGGTCCTCTTTCTCTGGAATTCTGGAATTCAAGAAAAGACCACCTCGCCTGCGCGGGATCGGGTTTTGTGGGAGGGGAAGAACGTCTGTTAGAAAATGAAAAGATAGTAGTGTATAAAAGAGGGCTATTGCCACCGGGCGAATCGCGAGCAATTAGGGGCTAGATTGTTGTCATGGCATAGGAGGACTTGACCAGGAGCTTGGAGGGAAGCGCCTGACGCCGGAGGTTAGGAGGTTGGGGTTACCAACGGGGTTAGGATCACCAACGAAAGTTTAGAAAATGGTAGGAGGCGTAGTAGTAGAGAAAGGTGGAAAAACGGAAAAAATCTTTAGTGGGAGGTAAACTGAAATGAGAAGATGTAGTAGAAGAGAAAGTTAGAAAGGAAGCGAATTTTAGTCGAAGAAAAAGTAAGTGGTTATGTTTGTGCGTGATTTGTGGCTCTGTTCGTGAGAGGTGTATGTGTGTATCTTACGAGAAGTGAGTTGATTTCACTTTCCGCGTGTAGAGGGCGAACCTGATAAGCCACAGGTGGGGCG
>NC_134787.1:23968776-23978776 GCF_046742065.1 Oratosquilla oratoria
GGAAAGCGAGGTCGGAAGCCACCTCTTTCCTCGACTACAGGGCTCCGCCGTTGTATTCAAGGGGATCGAACTCGAGGTCTACAATGGACAGACACTGAAGTGACCTCACCAGAAGCTGCAAAGACCAGAGGAGACTGTCACGTGGTGACACTACGCCTACATAGAGCTGTACCACGTGGGTCAGGGGTTCCCAGAGGAGCGTCACGTGAATACCCGCGCAAGACACACACAAAGCTGTACCACGTGGGCCTACCCAGAGGAACGTCACGTGAATACCAGCCAGGACGTACAGAAAGCTAAAAACCACGTGGGCCAGAGGTGCCACGCCGTTCACACTAGCCGTGCCACGTGGGCCAACCCGGCTTGGAAGAAGGGGACGCGCAGCGTGGGTCAGTCCTGACCGCAGGCCAGTGGTTCCCAGGGTCTATGGGAGATTTCGCTGGCACGTGAGTGCCCATGCATGCGCAGTACAGCCCTCCTCTTCGGTTCTCCTCCCCCTCCCAGATCTACAGAGGGAGGGCGCAGAGGATTTTGAAGACACTTTTTCGACGGCCGCCCTCCGCGGCGGTCACTTCTCCTCCTCCTCCCAGTCCTACAGAGGGAGGGTACTCCAGGAGGAGGACTCGGCGTTTGACCCAGCAGGAGTTCACAGCAACTAGCTGTGGGAGGACTCAGCGCCCGTCTAGAGCAGGAGATCACAGCGACGAGCTGTGGAAGGATTCTGTGGGAGGACAGCGCCGTCTGGAGCAGGAGATCACAGCGACGAGCTGTGGGAGGACTCAGCGCCGTCTGGAGCAGGAGATAACAGAGACGAGCTGTGGAAGGACTCAGCGCCCGTCTGGAGCAGGAGTTCACAGCGACGAGCTGTGGGAGGACTCTTCAGCCGCCCCGATAGGAAAGAGTATTGATATTTATACTGCTAATATAATTGTTGTCTTGTTAAGGCCATCACACTGATCCATGTGTTGGTGTTATTTTTGCAATTGTAGAGATAGAATAGCTGTGATTTTGTTATCCAATAAAACCATCTTAGTGGTGTTGATGTGTTTCTCTCTCGCCTCTCTTTATATATGTACACATACATATATATATATATATATATATATATATATATATACATATATATATATTATATATACATATACATACATATATATATATATATATATATATATATACATATATATATATTATATATACATATACATACATATATACCGAGTCTATTCATTCATTCAAATTCACGAACCTTGTGACAGAGACACAAAGGCAGCCTTTCTGTTCGTCTTCTTCGTCGACTCCGAGAGGGCCCAACGGACCGGCGCGGCGCACGGGTCCTCAGCCATAACCGGTCCAGTCTGTCGAACTGGACCAGGTCTTCTTTGGACCACAGCTGGTCCGAAAGTCTTCGAGGGTGGACAAAAGCGGCCGGCTCAGCTGTAGTTGTGGACCGCTGTGAGCAGCTTCTTCTTCAGCTTTCCCAAGAAATCAACGCGGCGGCGATCTGGGCGACTTCGATCCCCGCGGGGAATTGATTGTTGCTGTGACCGGTCAATTAGTTATTACCAGCAGCTTGGCGGCGGCCCCTCAGCTGAATAAAATCGCCTGGCACAGTCTGTAGGGCCGCGGTTTACCAATAGGCAGAGCTGGGCGCGTATGTGTATATACATATACGCAGTAACGCGGACCGCTCTAAGAAAATTAAAATCGGTAACTCATTGACGGAAATGCACCCCAGATTTTTCGGTCACGCACCACCTGTCCGGCGGTAACGCGTCCAGCTCTGCGTCAATAGGCATAGTAGGCCACGGGCCCACTGAAACTAATGTGTCACGCAGGGTACTGAAACATGCCATACTTCTATAGATTTGGGGACACACTGATGAGATTAGCCCAGAACTCACAAGTAGTTAAATCTGGCGATGGCCATTGTCATTCCTCGCCTAGGCCTCAGCTCGCCACTCACTTCGGAAGGAGTGGAGTGGCATCTCACTGTCTCACCTTCCAAGGCCACCCTCCTCCTGACATCACCTAAGGTCGAGGTGCCCCCCCCCCATCCCTTCCTGATTTCCTCTGGCTACCGCCACTCCTAACAGAGTTTCATAAATTGGACACCACCTCCTGATTTCGTGTATGGAGTATTCCGGCCCGCCGCAAGATCCGGAACAGGTGACAATCCCGTAAACGTTGAAAAAATAGTAATGAAATAAGAAATAACGTGGGAAGGTCAGGCCTTGGCAAAGGTTCACCCCTTGATACAGCAACAGGCAAGATCGGCACGATCCTCCCTAGGAAGTAGCAAACACATTTGGAGACAAATGCACCAGAGAAACATCACCAGCAAGAGAAGATTTGTATTCCAACAAACCACACCCACACCGGTAATTCTCATTCCCAGCACAATGTCACTCACAAACTTACCCACGCATACCAGAGTGCTCAGCAACTGCAGTAGAGCCACATCGCCATTAAAAACTTCCATCGTGAGAAATGCAGGGGAAATAACAACCGCGTCATATAAGGTGAAAGAAACAGTAAAACCTAATATTTATCATAAGAGAAACTGACATCTCAAGCATAAAGGAAATCAGTGGTAGACCTTTACCTGGAACCCGATGTACTCGGGTACTTTGGAGCAGTTCAGAGGCCTCACAGCTACAGGCGTACGTCGCTGATCCTGATCCTGGGATTCCTGCCCCTTAGAGGGTTATCACACTCACTGGGCTGGCTATAGCCTATGCTGATGAAGCCCGTGGAAGCTCAGTGTGATAACCCATTTAGGGTCACGTGACCTGGTATGGTGTTGGTGGTCCAGCATCTGGCAGTATATAGCGCAACACTGGGAGCTTGTTTGGCAATATTCACAAAACTCTCTACCATGTATAACGGTGGATTCATCTCCACTTTTCTTCAATTTTCCCACCACCCAGAACTCACAGACGAAGAGAATAAATGGAAATAAAACGCGAGGCCGGAGATATATGAGCAAATCATAAAAAATCCGAAACTCCGGATATTGTCGAAAAATTGGCATGCCTGGATTTTCTTTTTGATTGATTCGTTCATTCATTCAGTTATTTAGCTATTTATATATTTAACTATTTACATATTTAGTTGTGTATTTATCATGGATGAATGTAAGGTTTAAGTGAACGTTTTAAGTCTATTGCCACAATAGCTGTTCATTCTGTTGGAGATTTCTTGATTAATCCCACTAAGTGTGTAATTCTTGATTGATGTTTTTGAGTAGCGTGCTGGTGGAGTGGGCTTCCTTGGATCCACGTCTTGCGTCTTGCTGCATTGTCCCTAACCCGAGCAGTGGTCGGAGGACAAGCATCATCTATCATCCAAGATGAACTAAGATTACAAAGATTTACAGAGGAAGAGCATACCGGCAGTAGACCTTTTGGTCCATAACTAGGTCGCATGCTAAGAATAGATAGTTAAATGAAGAAATTGATAAACAAGCGAATCAAACAACTGGCAGGCATTACAGCATAATGCTCAGGTGTTTATATAAATTAATCTTAGATATTAGAACAGTTCCACATCGCACTGCCTCTCCAGTAATTTTATTCCATTCATGGAATACACGATTGGCGAAGCTGTTTCTACCCACTTCCAGATTAAATATACGTCCAGACAGCTTGAGACCGTTATTTCTCGTTTGAATCGAATCCACTGTGAAGTTTTCATCACTTTTGATGTTTTCAATTCCATTTAGAATCATGAAGACCTGTATCTAGTCATCCATGAGTTTTTCTTTTATGGGTGTGTGACTCATAAGGCATTTCTCGCTAGCATGCTACTTGCTTTTGCTATTTCGTTTGAGTAGAAACGACTTCAGTTACGATCTTTTGTTTTTCAATTTCCCAAATGCCAAATTACTCTTGCGTCATATGGTGAGAAGCTGAATGACGAACTAAGAGAATCTAAACCTAAAATACAAATGTGAGACACATTGCTAAGATCTTCTTACGGAAATCTAGAATATTGTAACCCAAGTCGTTTCTATTCAGACGAAGTAGCAAAAGATAGATAGATAGATAGATAGATAGACTTTATTTGGCAATGAATCAATGTACATGAAGTGCAAATAATGACAAGAACACATAGTTCGAAATAATAAATGCAAATTGCCGAGGATAACACAAACGGGGGAACGGGATTTCGATCCATGTTAGTATGTACCTAATTGTAGTATACAGGATTGTTCATGTGTAATTAAAGATTTATAACAACTAAAAAATATTATTAACGTCCTTTTACATTCATGTCCTCACGGATAGAAGCGGTGGTTAATTATAGCAAAAAATTGGACGCTGTTCTTTTAGTAAGAATTAAGTGAGGCGTTGGTGTTACATTGTCATAAATGGGACATGATAAGAGGAACGTGCCTGAACTGAACCCCAGTAATTCACTGGACTACAATAAAATCAAGTTCATTGTAAGAGACACATTACAACTGTCTTTGGTTTGTGAAAATTTTTATTTTCTTGATTAACTTTAATCACAGAAAGAAGTAATGGTGAGTCATATTGATTCTCTGAGTGTGGAGGAGCTCGCTGAGCTCAAGAGAACAGCCTTGCATTGGCCAGAATACGAAAGTAAATACAGTACATACCTCTTGGTAAAAATCAGTAGATGATAGTTTCTTAGCCATTTGGCCTTGGAGGACTCCTTAAACGGATTAAAACATTGATTGTACAAGAACATAATGATGTCATAAGCTGATGGTAAAAGGGAGTAGTAAAAACCTACTGGATACAAACATTGTTTCAAACAAGGTTAATGACTAGCTTGCAGTGATTCACAGTTATGGACTTGTGACTATAAAATTTCTTGGATAAGTGGACGTGTCTTGCCAGTAGGCTTTCTTGGTTGATTGTGGATGGTTGACATCCCCTCCAGTGCGCGGTTGTGTGCGGGATAGTGCGAAAGAACCTTCTGGAAGCAGAGAGATGCTTGGATGAAGTTGTCCTTCTCCAAGAATTGCTGGCCCTCCAGTAGTAGTGCCTCGATGTCATCCTCGCTGAGTGTGAGGGCTGGGGAGGAGCTCGAGCTTCCTACGGGGTGAACAGAACTGATGTTAAGAATTCGAATCCTTCGTAATGTAGACCTAAGTTGACACTACAGACTCAAATTACCCTAAATGTAATTACCGTGCAGAAGACACAGAACACCTCATACTATTATGCTCCACACTGGCAATACACACACACACATCAACACAATATCTCTTCTTCCCTAAGTGATTTATGGTCCCGACTGGATGTTGTTGCAGGATTCTTGGAGGCCACGGGTCTGCTGCAAGAGAGACCTGGGGCAACGGATTGGTTGATTGATTCAGTGAAGTTTACATGACAGTAACATTGGACAGTAGTCAAGAATGGTAAGTTCCCTCAGATCTCTACCTTCTATTAAGCATTTTATTTTGTTAACGCTCCAGTCATCAAACCAATGTTATGGGAAGTAAATTATCTTGTAAATCTTTCCCAGTGATGGCATCCCTCAACATCAGAGACCACTGGGATGTTGTGTGTTAGCGGCACGGATGTGTAGCTATGACGGCTACTTGCAAGACTTTGGCGTCAGTTCACCAGGACTAAACAATCCTTGTCCCATTCAGGGCAAGTGAGGTCACACGACAACACCTGCCATGTTGTCATTTGGTACACGGCAGCTGTCATGTTGTTAAATAGTGGATAACAGCTGCACATGACCTGGGAATTCTCCCAATGGAATTTTCCATTTGCAGCACATCGCGTCAGCATTCGAAGAAAATATATATCAATGCTGTTCGGTCTTCGGTATTTCGGGTAAAGGATTCTCAAACTATTATGATAATGATAAAGAAATTGGGGCACCCCATCACCTCTTATGGGTGGCAGAGGAGGCGAAATGTTGATAAGCTCCTCTTCTTCCTTCAGTTGTTCCTCAATCTCCTTCATCGTCAGCGCCCACTCCTCCAGGTCCTTCCTTGCTTCTTCTTGCCTGAAACAGAAGACCTTTATTGTAAAGGTGAGACTCACAACATGAGGGAGTGGTACTTCATGTTGACGACCTAATATGATGAAAGGACCTTTGGTAAAGAATACGTGAAAATAGACAGCATAAAGAAAGGACAGCAGTAGTACCACAAAACCATGATCGTTCTTTTATGAAGAGAGATTTTAAATCTAACAAAGACGAATGATATATGGCTTTGGTCGGTCTGTGTGTATGCATGCATGTATGTATGTATGTATGTATGTATGTATGTATGTATGTATGTATATATATATATATACATATATATACATATATGTACGTATGTATATACATTATGTATGTATGTACAGTATGTATAAATGTATATTTTGTATGTATGCATGTATGTACAGTATGTATATATGTATGCATGTACGTATGCATGTATGTATGTATGTATGCATGTACATATGTATATATGCATGTATGTATGTATTTACCTAGTATGTATGCATGTATCTATGTATGTGATTGTTATACATACATGCGTTCATCGACGGCTGATGTAGCCCCCTCCTGCAGAAGCGCACTGTCTGGGCACAGCTTCGTAAGGTGGTCCTCTGCATATCTACAAAATCAAATTATGCTTTTATTCTTAAACAGATTTTTTTTTATAATTCTCATGTACCCGGTTTCATTATAATCAACACCGGACAATTTTATTCAGTGATGCGACGTTCTCAGTTATATGGACATTCTTTCGTCAACCCGCGGGAAACGACAGGTCAAACCCGAGTCCTTTGGTAAAGCTGGGTCAAGACACAGTACCTGGTCAAGTGAAGGAAGTAGCCTTCCTCGCCCGAGCGGAGGACCTGGACGATGTGCTCCACGACTTTGACGTCTTCGCAGTCGCGTATGAAGGCATAATCCAGTTGTTCCACCTGTACGGAGAACATACATACATACATACATACATACATGCATACATGCATACATAAAATCGTGTATGAAGGCATAATCCAGTTGTTCTACCTGTACGGAGAACATACATACATACATACATACATACATACATACATGCATACATGCATACATACGTACATACATGTATGCATACATACATACATACATACATACATGCATACATACATACATGCATACATGCATGCATACATACATGCATGCATATATACATACATACATACATACATACATACATACATACATACATACATACATACATGCATACATACATACATGCATACATATATACATACAATTAAAAATAAGCTTCTCGACGCTTTACGAGCACCAAGTCTGTGCGCTCCAAGGAGTCCGTTCAGGGAGTGGCATATGTTGTGTCAAATCAATCTCAGAACATGCTTAAGTAGTACATGCCTCTCTCTCTCTCTCTCTCTCTCTCTCTCTCTCTCTCTCTCTCTCTCTCTCTCTCTCTCTCTCTCTCTCTCTTATTTTCCATCTATGTGCTATTTGATTTCTTATCAAGTATATAGTAAAGGAACCTGTAGAGTGCAATGAGTATCACCTTTTAGGATTACAACAACAATAATTGCCTATCCCCCATCCCACATGTCTCACCGGTGACATCTCGACGTGGCAAAAATGGCGGGGGGAAAAAGCGCTGTTGCCACATGTCACAGAGAATTGATTCGAATCGTTGTTATAATCATAAAAAGTGATACTCTTTGTACTATACAGTTTACTTTACCATATACAGAATTAAAAACATTTCATATAGCACATTGACGGGAAATAAGAGAGAGAGGCATGTACTAAGGTTGATTTGGGAAGATGGTTAGTAGTAAATTCCTATGCCACACCCTGAACGGACTCCTTGAAGCGCACAGACTATAGTAACAAAACAGTTACATCCCCTTGTTTCAAAATGTCTTTCGCACGGGGGAAACTGTCCTAGCCTCCACTAAGGGGAGTTTCATGACGTTAATTGGACTCCAAGTAAAAATATTTTTCGTTTTTTATTTATTCATTTTTTTGCCAATTGTTTTTCTTCAGATCATACTACCATCCATTTAGAACCTCGTAATTTTGAGAACCCTTGTGTATATCAATGAAACAAACTCTGACCTCGAGATTGGCTGACTGAAGAAATAACATTTGTCATGACCCCGAAGTATGACCTCCCCTGCGTCAGGACTCACCTGGAGACCGAACTGCTGAAGTAGAGGCTCGGCTTGTTCCTCGGCCATGACGATCTTCTTTCAGATGACTTCGGGCGCTGAACAATTGTCCTCCTGTCACCCGTCAGGCTGAAACGTCCCACCCGTCTGCCACTGTTTACCGTGACAGGACGACTATGGTGTCAGTCTCCACAAAGTGTCAAGGATGTCAACGGTGCTTTGGGATACAAGATTGTTTGGAAATTACTACCAGAATTACTGGGTCTGCACGAGTACAGCATTCATTTCTGTAACGAAAAATTCAGAATTTGATGAATCAGGCCGGTGTGACAAAGGAAGATTAAAATAAGCATTGATAATGCATTCGTCTCTGCAATGAAATTTCCAGATTTTGGTCATACTAATTCAACAGACGTAGGTTGGGAAAAATTATCTAAATAAAGTAATATTCATAGCTGACTGCTGGCATGCAATATATCAGGGTTGTTTAATCAACTGTTTATCAAAAGATTAAAATGAATTTACTTTATGAGATCATACCTGTTGTTGAAAAACAAAGATTTCTTCAGCGTTCTTGCCACATCGAAAACCAGTTTCCCATTTTCCCTAGTGAGAACAATCAACCCTTTTCTTTCATGCAACACATTTCAAGATTATTCACATCTCTGATATGATGATTCACGATACACTGCACTGTATGAAGTCTGTTTAAATAAAAATCTGTGACCATTTTTTCATAAAGTCAACTTCTCGGTCTTTTAACAAGACTCATTCCGTTTTCTGTTTGGGTCCATCGGGTCCTTCGTCTTCATCTTGGGGTTCTGCACTTTCCTGGAACGAGGCTGGCTGGCCGGCGATCCTCTTCATAATCCACGTAAGGAAGCAAGACCCGTAGACGAGTACGATTGGGATGAAGACAATCCAACCAGGCATGACGCTGACCTAGAGCATAGTGTCAAACTCGATCTTCAAAACAACAACGATACATCATAGTAAATACAATTAAGCACACACACAAATATCGTTTGATTATGTGGCTGTGGCATTGCACTGTGGGTATCCCCCATCCAAGGACAGTGTGCAAGGGATAGATATATGCTTGATTGGCTTAATGTATGTGCTGTCTGAACAGGAAATCAGGCGATCTGGCATAGTGCTAAAATACGTACCGTAGCGTCCTGCTTATAAAACCTAACTATGCTCTATCTAATCTAACTTGAGCTCTTTGGCGTGGCCCGGGAAACCCCTCCCCCATTGGTTACACATCTAGCGATGACCTGCGTATGGCGATCTGTTTTACTGTTTGTACGTTATCTATTTATGGAATATATGTATATATATATATATATATATATATATATATATATATATATATATATATATATGTGTGTGTGTGTGTGTGTGTGTGTGTGTGTGTGTCTGTGTGTGTGTGTGTGTGTGTATGTATATATATATATATATATATATACACATATATATATGTTTGTATATATACATATATATGTATATGTATATATATATATATATATATATATATGCACCAGTATTCATAATGCGACTGAGGGAAATACAATGACTGTACACTTTCCATTTCACTTGGCATCATGGCTCATGCAACGTTGCCAGCCTATGTGTGTGTGTGTGTGTGTGTGTGTGTGTGTGTGTGTGTGTGTGTGTGTGTGTGTGTGTGTGTGTGTGTGTGCGTGTGTATGTATTCACCTTGGTCTTTGGATCACGTGTTGGACACGTGTGTGTGTGTGTGTGTGTGTGTGTGTGTGTGTGTGTGTGTGTGTGTGTGTGTGTGTGTGTGTGTGTGTGTGTGTGTGTGTGTGTGTGTGTGTGTGTGTGTGTGTGTGTGTGTGTGTGTGTGT
>NC_134787.1:23983776-23988776 GCF_046742065.1 Oratosquilla oratoria
GAAAGAAGGAAATCTGGTAATTATGGGTGATTTTAACTCGAAAGAAATATGTTGGGAAGAAATGACTGTGAAAGGTGGAGAAGATCACTGGGGAAACATATCACTGGAAATGACCATTGATTACACATTGACGCAATGGGTCAAGGAAAACACCAGATATAGAAATAACAATGAACCCTCATGATTGGATTTGATATTCACATCAGAACACGAAATTGTAGATAAAATCGAATACAAGACACCAATTGGAAAAAGTGATCACATACTAATATAACTAGAATTAGATGAAGACACAAATCTAGAAATTAACGAAAAACACAGAAAAGGAAGACTAATGTATAATAAAACAGATTTTGAGAAACTTAGAAAATTCTTTCGAGAAGCAAATTGGGAAAAACTCAATAATGAAGAAACAAAGGGGGAAGAGAAATGGACAATTTGGAAGGAAATCTATAATGAAGAAGTGGATAAGTATGTACCTATACACCAAATATACACCAAACTAAGAAATGAATATGTAAAAATACGTAGAGAAGAAAAGAGAAATTATGAAAAGGACATGATAGACAAATGTAAAGATCAACCTATATTATCTTATACATATGTAAACGGGAAACTAAAAAATAAACAGGACATACCTAAATTACGTCAAGGTAACAGAGAATACACAGAAGATATAAATGGCAGATATTATTAACAAACATTTCAAATCTGTATTCACCAAAGAGGAAAAAATCTACAAAACTGTAATCAAAGAATTAAAGTAAGATTTCCTCTATTGAAGAAATTAAATATTACTCAGAATGAAATAAGGCATCAATTATTAAAGCTTGACGTTAACAAGTCACATGATAAGGCCAAAACTGGAATATGCAGCACTGATATGGTCACCCAGTACAAAAAAGAATATAAGAAAATTAGAAAGAATACAAAGAGCAACGACAAAGATGGCCCCAACACTTTTAAACCTGACATATAAACAAAGACTGGCCGAACTGGAATTGCAAACCCTGGAACAAAGAAGAGAACGAAAGGACCTACTTACCATCTACAGAATTATGAAAGATAAAGAACGCCTTGATAGGGAGGACTTATTACAGCGGGACAGAGGAAAAACAAGAGGACATGCAATGAAACTTAAAAAGGATAACTACAGAAGAGACCTGAAAGAGAACAGCTTCCCACACAGAGTGATAGATATATAGAAAAAGTTGGATGAAGAAATAGTGTGTGTAAACACAATACAAGAATTTAAGAACAAACTTGATCTTGCGAGATACAAAAACGGGTCACCACGAGCATAGTTCCCCTTCCCATATAATACAACTAGGTAAATACACACACACATACACACACACACACACACACACACACACACACACACACACACACACACACACACACACACACACACACACACACACACACACACACACACACACACACACACACACACACACAAATACACACACACACGCGCGCGAGCACACACATGCACAAATACACACACACGCGCGCGCGAGCACACACATACACATACACGCACACACACACACACACACACACACACACACACACACACACACACACACACACACACACACACACACACACACACACACAAAAGCGACTCACCACGAGCGTAGCTCCCCTTTTCGTAACATACAACTAGGTAAATAAAACTAGGTAAATAAATACACTCGCATACATACATTCACACACACACATACATACATACACACACACACACACACACACACACACACACACAAATACACCTAAACACACGCATACACATACACACATGCAGACACATACACACACAAGCACACACACACATACACACACACACAAACACACATAAACACGCACACACACACACACACACACACACACACACACACACACACACACACACACACACACACACACATACACAAAAGCGACTCACCACGAGCGTAGCTCCCCTTCTCGTAACATACAACTAGGTAAATAAAACTAGGTAAATAAATACACTCGCATACATACATTCACACACACACACATACATACATACATACACACACACACACACAAATACACATAAACACACGCATACACATACACACATGCAGACACACACACACACACATACACACACACGCACACACACACACACACACACACACACACACACACACACACACACACACACACACACACACACACACACACATACACACACACACGCGCGCGCGCGCGCGCACGCACACACATACACATACACACGGCTCGATGGCGCAGTGGTAGCGTCCGCAACTGCTAACTCAGCGGTCCGAATTCGAATCCCGCTAAGGGCTAAAATAATTTCAGTATCGCTGCACTGCGAGCCGTTACTCCAACTCTATGGGGGGGTAGTTGGGTGTGCGTGTGCGTGTAAGGTCCCAGCATTAGCCATAGATCGGTTATACTTGTACATGAGCTCTGAGCTCTCAACCGGGAGGGTACAAAGGATTATAAAGGCGGAGCATACCGACAAGAGACCTTTTGGTCCATATCAAGGTCGGATGTGAAAAATATTATAATAATGATGAATAAATAAATAGATAGATAATTGAATAAATAAAAACAATAATAAATTAGATAACAATAAATAATATAAATGAATATGTAGTTAAATAATAAAGAAACAGGTAAATAATAATAAAAAATCACATATAACTAATAATAAATGAGAATCAAACAAATAATAATAAACAGACAAATGATAACAAAACAAATAAACAAATAATATAAAATAAATGACAGTCCTTACAGCTTAGGTGCTTATATAAATGATTTTTAATGGTTTGAACTGAACTACATTGCACTGCCTCTGCAGGAAGTTGTTTCTACCCACTTCCAAATTAGATATATTCCCAGACAGTTTGAGACCATTGTTTCTTGTCTGATTCTCATTCACTGTGAAAATTTTGTCATTTCTTATATTATCAATTCCCTTTAGAATCTTAAAGACCTATATCAAGTCACCTCTGAGTCTACGCTTTTTTAGGGAAAACAGATTCATATTTTTATGATTTATTTTTGATATTTTGGAATCAGTTTTGTGGCTCGCCGTTGTACTTTTTCCAATCTGTCAATGTCTTTAATGAGATTCGGTGACCATACGGAAACAGATTATTCCAAATGAGTGATGGACTTTTGAAGTCAAAAGATCGCGCAATCAGTTCTAGAATCTTATTTGCTTTCTCAGAGGCTGAAATACACTGCTTAGGTGATTTGAGATTGTTATTGATAATTATGTTGAGATGCTTTTCAATATCCACTTTTGTTAACGAATTTCTAAATATCTTGTAATCGTACTTACTGTTATTTTTACCTAGGTGAATTACTTTGCATTTACAGTGCTAAATTTCATTAGCCACTTTTCAGACCATTGCTGTAATTTATCTAAATCTTCTTAAATATCAAAATGGTTTAAGTGATCATTTGCCATTCCGCACAGTTTTGTATCATCAGCAAATTTTGAAACACTAGATTTTAGTCCGTGGTCTATATCATTTGTATATACTATAAATAGAAGTGGCCCGAGAACGGAACCTTTAGGAACTCCACTCATAAATTTTTTCCATCTAAAAGTTTTTTCCATTTAAAACAACTCTGTTTTTGATCATTCAACCAATTACCAGTCCAACTTAATAGGCTACCGTCCATTTGTTTGGGTTAATTCTACCCACAAACTATCATATGCATCCTGTTTAATTTTTTTTCTTTTAAACACAAGCATGGACATTGCTTTTAACGTACAACAAAACACCTCCACCTTTCTTGTGGTTTCTATCTTGAAAGTGTTTAAATCCCGCAATATTAAATTCAGCTTCAAACTCTCCACCATTTAACCATGTCTCGGTTATTCCTATCATATCGAGATTTTCGCTTTTGACATACGCCTGTATTTCTTGGAATTTGTTCCTAATACTGCGAGCATTAAAGTACATGGTTTTAAGAAACTCTTGGCTATTTCTTTTTGACACGTTTTGAGTTTCAATATCATGCCTTACCATAATAATTTTGTTCTTTATTGACACATTGCTCTATATTGATATTTGATCCTTCGTTGACATTCAGTGCCTCATTAACATTTCCCCCATCACGGACATCTGGTCGCTCACGGTCATCCCATCTCTTTTGTACACTTTTGCCCCCCTACGTCACCGCTTTCCACACCGGTAGTAGCTGTCGATCACGAGTCCAACACGTGATCGAAGACCATGGTGAGTTACACGCATACACACACACACACACACACACACACACACACACACACACACACACACGCACGCACGCACGCACTCGCATACACACACACATACGCACGCACGCACAAACACACACACACATACAGACATACATACACACGCACGCAGACACACACACACACACACACACACACACACACACACACACACACACACACACACACAGACGCAGACACACACATACAGACATACACACACGCGCACGCACACACACACGCACATACGCACACACACACACACACACGCACACACACACACACACACACACACACACACACACACACACACACACACACAGACACACACACACACACAGACATACACACACACGCACACACATACACACACACACACACACACACTATCCATGACATGATAAAAAAAAATTGGTTACATTGATAAGGCCTAGACTAGAGTATGCGGCGACATTGTGGTCCCCCAGTACCAAAAAGAATATAAAGAAAATAGAAAGAATCCAAAGAGCAGCTACAAAAATGGCACCTGCACTTGCAAACCTATCATACGAGGAGAGATTGGCTAAACTGGAGCTACCGACACTGGAGGAAAGAAGAGAGAGAGGAGACCTACTGACCATCTACAGAATCATGAAAGGCACAGAGATACTTGATAGAGAAGAATTACTAAACTGGGACAAGAGAAACACAAGAGGACATGGAAGGAAATTAAGAAAACATAGCTATA
>NC_134787.1:24001276-24041342 GCF_046742065.1 Oratosquilla oratoria
TGTCCTTAACGACATCAATCCAGCACTCGCTGCACCTACTGGACCAGCATGAGAGGTCTGTAACATTTTACTGGATCTAATGTCACATCGAGATTGCAGACACCATTGGATGCTGCTGCTAAGGCAGTGACCAAGTTCAGGAACATCACACTGCCCCCTGACTCCCACGATCACACTGATTAAGGGGGTCGCCATCAAGACAGCCAGATTAATGGGCAGAGCCAACCACAGCAGCAAACTTCATACTTCGAAATAAGCACTATGGAACTACTTTGTCACTAGGTACGAGGCAGTCCACCTGCCTCAGGGTAAAAGGGTGGAATCTACCGTCCACAGGATCCGCCTAGGCTAAAGCTGTGGGTGGCAAGTGCTGCCTGCGGGAAGAGACAATCACGAACGCTGCAAAATCTGTGAGGCTGAGGTGCAACAGCCCCTCCACCACTACCTACTACAGTGTAGAGCCACGGCCATAGTTCACCTAGGACTCAGCCCGCCACTCACTGCGGTAGGGTTGGTGCGGCACCTCACCGTCTCCCCTTCTGAAGCAACCCTCAGCTTCTTGGGGGCACACGCTACCCATGGCACTGCCTGAGGTTGAGGGTGTCGCCACTAATAACAGTGGCATTGCGTGGGTCAACAAACCGTGTATTTGAACTGTCCCGGCCCACCAGCAAAGATCGGGGTCCCAGCGGGTACTAGCCTCGCAACCCCCCCCCAAAAACAAACAAACATGAATACATAAAAAATATACATGAGACATTTAGCAGACTTAGCACAAACGGGAGTACATCATACTATGAAACATGAAATCGTGCAGTAAATTAATAGGCACACCTCGGTGTGATATTGTCTATAAGTACACAAGCGTTGGTGACGAAATACAATACCAGCAACACTAATACAGTTAAAAGTGCGTCAGTAACTTTGGGCGAAAGAATTTGTTTCAAATGCTGAAACACACCATACAATGGCCCGTTAGGTACATACCGTTAACGTTATGACGTCAAATCGACTCAACAGCCGCAGAAGTTCAGCGCACGACACTCACTCTAGGTGTGAACAAACACTCCTCGCCCTCCTCACTTCCGCTACTCCTTGTCCCTTCTTTTTTTTCACTCTGTTGCATGAGTATTGCTACGTGTTTACTATATTTCATAGTTAATACTTCCGTCCCCTTTATTCTTCAATTCCTTCTTTCTTTTTATATATCCTTTTTCGGTTTGTCTCCCCTTTTCAGTTTTGTTTTCACTTTATCTATTTATCAATACTATTTTTACTGTTATTGCCATAATTATTAATTTTATCATTAGAGGGGGTTTACACGCATCTAACGATTCGTCGAACACGGCTCGACAGACACGTGTTTAAAGTGATGTGTGAATGTGTGAACAGGGTATTTGGGGTTTAACCAACGTTTTCGACAACCAAATACCCCGTTTACACGTTCACACATCACTTTAAACACGTGTCTGTCGAACCGCGTTCGACGAACCGTTAGACCGTGTAAAACCCCCTTTAGTAGTAGTACTATCATTATCATTATTATTATCATTATTACTATTATCACAATCATTATTGTTATTATGGTGATGATGATGATGATGATGATTAAGTTAAATTCACCACTCCACGCCAACATAGTGGGACGTGACAAAGCCCTGTCAGACAATTGCGTCAAGCTGCGGTCCTTTTTAAGGTCGATGTTCAGGTCGCCTCCCCCGCCTGGTCTGGGCTGTCGGGAACCAACACGACATAGCCCGCAGCGAGTCCTGGGTATTGAATTCACAATCACCTGCTCACAAGTTCGTCACGGTATCCACTGGGTTACTATTACTATTATTATTTTTATTCTTATTACCATTATCATTATTATTATTATTATCATTATTATTATTATTACTATTGTTATTATTATTATTATTATTGTTATTATTATTATTACTATTATAATTATTATTATTATTATTATTATTATTATTATTATTATTATTATTATCACCATTATTATTATTATTATTATTATTATTATTATCACCATTATTATTATTGGTATTATCATTATTATTATTATTATAAATTTATTATCATTATCATTATTTTTATTATCATTAGCATCATTATTATTATTGTTATCATCATCATTATCATCTTTATTTGTTTATTCATTCATTTTCAAATGTATAATTTTCTTCTATAGCAAATGCGAGGCGAACTTCATCTAAACGACCGACTTCCTGCCGACTCCACGCCGAAGAATTGACAGACGTTGAGCAATTTCTTTACAAAGCGAAAAACAAAGAAATGTAAACTGTCGTTAACTTGGTTAGGCAAAGTTAGTCAAGGTTATGTTGGGTTCAGCAGGGTTAAGTTAAGCGACGGTTATGTTGGGTTGAGTTAGGTTAGGTTACATATACCGTGGTTAGTCCTGTACAGGTCAATACAGTTAACTTAACCACGTTAATCACCTTAGTTACAGATTACATAAACAATAATTAATTACTATTTGCGTGATTTGATGTTGGCGACATCACATAGCCACACTCACCCTACTCCACTTGTGGAGGTTTACCATCCTTCGACAGTTCCCAAGCAGACACCCGATCCATCCCCGTCGTTAGTCAAAATCATCCAACGCACTCAGAACGTCGAATCAAGAATATTTTGAGTAAATTGCGTTGGAGCTTCGAGGACAACGCGCCCCAAGGCCCCCAGACACGGAACTATGCAACTTCGCCTTGGAGAACGGGTTTTGTTGTCATGGCGTTGCTATGGCAACCATACTCCTCCACTTCAATATGGCGACAGAGTAGAGCAAGATATTTTCTTTTATTTGTTAATTTGTTTATTTTTTATAGATTTTTCATACGAAGGGGGCGACCTCAACCTTGAAGAGGTTCTTCATAGATCGGGACCCTCGGTTGTAAGATATCCTCTGTTCTTAACCAAAAGAAAATAAATAAAAAATCGTTAACATATTGTAATGTCGTCCATCTATGTCCAGTCTATTAATTTTTCAGATGATTAAAATCACCTGGTGACAGGTGAAGCAAAAGACTGAGGTCTTATCAGACAGTGGATAAGTTTGGCTCTGAGAAAAAGAAATGTCTTGTAATCACACACGCAAACGCACACTTCGAAAGATCAAAGAGAAGGAGGTGATATGATTACAGTGCTCAGACGACTAATGGGGATAGATTGCACTGACAGAAGAGATCTCCTGATTAAAGATAGGAGCTAGAGCTAGAAGTCAGGCGAGTATATAAATAAAGACCACATGTCTAAAAGATGAGAAGAAATAGTTTTCCACAAAGATGTATAAATATGTGGTATAGTTCAGGTGCTATAGTCCAAGCTCAAACAATACACGAGTTCAAATTTAAACGTGATAATTGGAAATCAAGGATATAGATTAGTCATTCTCAACGGGGGCGATTTTTGAACTCAGGGGGGCGAAAAACGTCACAGGTATTGCTTCTAACTGACAAATTTTAAGCCTAATATAAAAGACCTAGCAGCGAAGCACCAGCTGGGCCCAAGGATCTCATTAAAACACAACGCGAGTAAAACATTTTAAATTTGTTGTTTATCAATGTTGCAATAATTTTCATTATTTTCCAATTAAGGGGGGCGATCCTTTTTTCAATTGAAAAAGGGGGCGATATGGATAAAAAGTTTGAGAAACCCTGATATAGATGAACCTCTCCTACGTAGGCGTCATGAGGTGCGGATGGGTACACGAAGATCCCAGTGCCGTCGTCTTGATTATATTTATTTTGTAGTTGTAGCTGAGTGACCCCCATATTCTGTGAACTGTCCTTATCACTTTTTCTGTGGTTATTAGTATTCAGAGTGAATGAGATCGAGTAATACAGCTGTAATTTTATATCTTATAACTCGAGTACTGTGATGTGTGATCGAATCATCGTACATCAGGCAGCTGGTGCTGCCCGCGAGAATTTGACTCGTATTGAAGAGGTTAAGTTGGAACTGTACATGAATTGGAGTCTAGATGTGTTAGAAAATTAGAAAATAAGAGACAGGCTCATTTCTTGTATAATACACGCACACACACACACACACACACACACACACACACACACACACACACACACACACACACACACACACACACGACTCGGTGGCGCAGTTGGTAGAACGATGAACTACTAGCATGATGGTGCGCGTAGTGCTTGGTTCGAATCCTGCCCAGGGCCGAAATTAATTTCGGTACAGCTGCGCTTCGGGTCGTTACTCTGACTCTCGTGGGCGGGGAGTTGGGTGTGTGTGTGTGTGAAAGGTCATAGCATTACCCATAGATCGGACCTACGAGCTCTGAGCTCTCTTCCAGGAGGGAAATAGCTGTCGATCACGAGTCGAACACGTGATCCAAAAGACCAAGTGAATACACACACACACACGGAGCGGTTGATAGAGTCCCAGACTGTCACTACGGCGGTCCGGGTTCGAATCCTGCCCAGGGCTGAAATAATTTCAGTATCGCTGCGCTTCGAGTCGTTACTCCATCTCTCGTGGGCGGGTAGTTGGGGGTGTGTGTTCGTGTAAGGTCAAAGCATTACCCATAGATCGGTCATACGAGCTCTGAGCTCTCTTCCGAGAGGGAAATAGCTGTCGATCACGAGTCCAACATGTGATCCAAAAGACAAAAAAAAAAAAAAAAAAAAAAAGACCAAAGTGAAAAGTGAATCATACACACACACACACGACTCGGCTGCCACTACAGCGGTCCTGGTTCGAACTTCGCATAGGGTTGAAATAATTTCAGTATCGCTGCGCTGATAGTCGTTACTCCAACTCTCGTGGGCGGGGAGTTGGAAGTGTGTGTGCGTGTACGGCCACAGCATTACCCATAGATCGGTCATATATGAACTCTTAGCTCTCTTTCGGAAGGGTAATAGCTGTCGATCACGAGTCCAACGCGCGATCCAAGACCATGGTGAATCACACGCACCTCATTACCCCACTCCCTGTGATGTTAAGACGGAACTGGAAGAAGATTGTTGGGGGAAGGGAGAGGATAAGGAGAGGGGGGGTGGAAGGGGGGAAAGGAGGAGTTTACGAGCAAGAAGGAAATTCTTCAGTGTGCTGCCCTAGGCCGACCTTGAGGTTTCTCACAATGCATGTACTGCAGTTGTTCAATTGTGTCTGGCGTAGGATTATCTTGCTTTATCAAGTAGATACTTCCGTCCACTGTAATAATTTTGACATCTGAAGTTACCGGGCCTTGGTATTGTAGTCTATTGTGCCAAGGGCCTGTGAGGAATTAAATGCATGTTCTTATTTGTCAGAATACTGTGAAAGTGTTTGTTTGTTTGCAAGTAAATGTTTGCCTAGGTACCTTGGTGAAAATAAAAAAAAATCTGCACTACCCTTTAATTCTATAATAATATTTACATTCTTATTATGTATTGATTACTAATATGTGACACAGTCAAAACTAGCTTTGTTTCAAGTTCGTGACTATTAAAGTAAATTTATGTTTTACTTCATTGTGTCATGGCTTTTCTTGCAACGACTCCCAGATGTTGTTGCCAGACGTACGACTACCACTACAGTTTGTCGGCCTCTTCGTTCCATATACATCTTGTTGTTTTATTTTTTCGTTCATTTAATTTTTAACAATTCGTTCATATGCCACAGCAACGATTTTTTTTAATTCAAGTGGAAATTATGTATGAAAAAAGAAACGAAAAAGTGTATTTTGCTTGTCTGGCGATAACAGACCTGCCCGGTGATATGTGTGTGTGTGTGTGTGTGTATATATATATATATATGTATATGTATATATATATATATATACACATTTATATGTATATGTATATATACATATATATATATATATATATATACATATATATATACACATATATATATATATATATATATATATATATATATATATATTCTTTGAGGCATATTGAATTGTATGCAACAGCAAATTGAGCTCTGATGAGTTTCCGATGAAGAGTTTCAAGTCTTCTAAAGATCTCTCTAGCATGGAGAGGTAAAGAAAAAACCAAGTTGCCGATAGAAGCCATCTAATGGGTAGAACAGGATACAAGACGTTTCGCTAATCACAGTTAGCATTTTCAATTGTGACAATAGCAAAGAAATGGATGATTATAAATACAGAAGGTAAACACTAGGAAAGATTACAAAGAAATGACCGTTATTCTGGTCTGAAACTGGGAAAGGACACTTTGAATATCGGGGAAAGGAACGCGGGAAGGGGAACTGTGACCACTGGGAAAGGACACTCAGATGACCGTTACTGTGGCCTGGGTGTCCGTCGCGGACGGAGTGACTGCTCATGGGAGGGCTGATTTGTCTCGTAGCTGGGTTGTCTGGTTTGGCGGATTCTGAATGGCTTGAGGCTGGGGAGGATGGTGGGGGCTTCCTGTTGGGTGTTCAGTGTAGGTTGGCTGTATTTAATGTGGAGGGCCTCAAGGAGGGCAAGGCGGCGCTTGTCACTTTCTTGGTCTAAAATGGTGGTATTCTCCACTAGGATGGATCTGGTGATTGGAATGTTATGGGTCTCCTGAAGGTGTCGCTTAGGGCCTCCATTGTTAAGGTGGTATGTCAACCGTCTGGAAAGGCGAGTGGTAGTGAGTCCGATGTAGGAATCTTGGGGCGTACAGTCCCCAAAAGGACACTTAAACTGGTACACCAGACTCACACACTCGATGTCGGATGGGCGTGGGGAGCTGTTATTTTTCATGACAAGGTCTTTAGTCCTCTTGTTCTTATAATAAATGGCAAGTTTAATGCGGTCCATCTCGTTGGTGGGGGTCACATTGTCCTTGATGATACGAAGAAGTGCTTTCTCATCCTCCTTATAAGCGCTCGACATGTAGGCCCTATAGAACAAGGTAAAGGTATTGCCTTCTTCTACAGGAGTCTGTTGCCCTTCGTACCACTTGTTCCTTTCCCCGATATTCAAAGTGTCCTTTCCCAGTTTCTGACCAGAATAACGGTAATTTCTTTGTAATATTTCCTAGTGTTTACCTTCTGTATTTATAATCATCCATTTCTTTGCTATTGTCACAATTGAAAATGCTAACTGTGATTAGTGAAACGTCTTGTATCCTGTTCTACCCATTAGATGGCTTCTATCGGCAACTTGGTTTTTTCTTTACCTCTCCATGCTAGAGAGATCTTTAGAAGACTTGAAACTCTTCATCGGAAACTCATCAGAGCTCAATTTGCTGTTGCATACAATTCAATATGCCTCAAAGAAAATATTTTGCCGCGTTACTCCAATATATATATATATATATATATATATATATGTATATGTATATATATATGTATATATATATGTGTGTATATATATGCATATACATATATATATATATATACATAATATTCAAACACACACACACATACACACACACACACACTCGCACGCCGTCGTCGCCGTCCGCCGTCGTCGCCAAGAAGAAGGGGATTTACGACGAAAAACGAAACCTGGTTTGTATTGTAGGGGTGGGGAGTGATCGTGAGTGTCCGAAATGATATCTCTGCAGTGCTAGTCAATTGTATTATCATGGAATTAGAGAAAATGAAGGAAAACAACGACTCGAGAGACAGTCACGAAACAGAGCCATCTAGCGTCAGACGATCGAACCGCAATGTAAACAAATCCACGTGCGACGAAGAATATTTCACAGGATTTAACAAATATGAAAGTCGATTATTAAAGATAGAGAAAGATATGAACAAAACTAGGACTCGGTGGGAGAATGAAATTATGGACTTAAGAAATGATATAATAGGATTAAGGGAATGCTTAGCACAGGCAAATCACGAAATCTCTGACCTAAGAAAAACCAACATAGATCTCACAAACGAGATCAAAGAAATGAAAAGGGATAATGAGCTGAAGAATGATAATGAAAAGAAGAAAACTAATGAAAATAACAGCAGCGACAATTTAAAGATAGAGGTGAACAACAGATTACATGAGTTGTCACAAAAGATCGAAGAGAATCTAGGTGAAGAAAGTATTCAGAAAATTAAGAAGTGGAAGGAAAACATCGAAAACAAGGAAACTGCTTTTAAAGAAATAGTCAAGCAGCAAATGCAGGATAATGCAAAAGACACAATTATCCAAGTAATTAATGAAAAAGCAAACTGGGTCAGGGATACAGTAGATAGGAAAAAATGTATTGTGGTCTATGGACTAAAAGAAAAACAGGGATTGGCGAGGTACATGAGAGAAAAAGAAGAAAAAGAGACATCAGTAGAAATTCTAAATGAAATTCAGGGGGGGAAAGAGATTCAAGCATAGACTTAGAAGAGACACACAGAATCGGTCGCTACTCTAAAGATAGAAATCGACCTCTAAAGATATAATTAAGGTCACAGATGGTAGTAGAAGACATCTTTGAAAAAGTAGGCAATTTGGCAAAGAGTGAAAAGTACAATAAGATATGGATAAAAAGAGAAATGAGTACTGAGGAATTAGAAAAAGAAAAGTCACTAAGAAAAGAAGCAAAGGAAAAAAACTTGTTGAGAACGGAGACAGAATGCAAAGAATTCCATTGGAGAGTAATCGACATGAGATTGAAACAGTGGCACATCAAAACGAAAAAAACCAAGGACAGAAAAGATAATGGAGAAGGAAGAAAATTAAATGTGGCCTACACTAACATTGACGGATTAATTTCAGGTCTGAACGAACTCAATGATTATCTGTTAGAAGAAAAACCAGACATAATGGGAATTGTAGAGACTAAACTAAGAGGAGAAATACCATCTATTGATATTGGACAAGGGTTATACAATTACTGGATAAGAAACAGGGACAAAAAGCAGGGAGGGGGAATCATGTTCTTGGCCAAGAAATACCTAAACGTGACAAAAATTGCAGAGGGCAAAGGTAATGTTGAACTGATCATGATAAAAGTCGAAGGCAAGAATATGAAAAGTAGAATGTTTGTGGTGACCTATTTGCCCCCAAGAACGAATGCTTGGAAAGAAAACGAACACACAAAAATGCTAGAAGATACAAGAAAATCACTAAATGAGATACTAATGGGTAAGGGTAATCTAGTAATTATGGGAGACTTCAATTGCAAAGAAATTTGTTGGGACAACATGACAGTACGAGGAGATGACGTGTGGGGCAATGTACTGCTAGACATGACCATGGAGTACACAATGATCCAGTGGGTCAGTGAAAACACAAGGTACAGAAACAATGAAGAGCCATCAAAACTAGATTTAATGTTTACAACGGAACCTGAAATAGTGGACAAAGTCCACTACAAGACACCAATTGGAAAGAGTGACCATGTACTCATCGAAACTGTACTAAAGGAAGAAATAGAGATGAAGAGGAGCGAAAAGCATAGGAAAGGAAGATTGATGTACAACAAAACAGACTTTGCAAAACTAAAGACGTTCTTCCAGAATGCAAACTGGGAAAAATTCTATATGGAAGAGACAACAGTGGAAGAGAAATGGAACATACTGTTGGATAATTACAATGAAGGGGTAAACAGGCATGTACCAAGACAAAAGCGAGAGAGAGAGTACATTAAATGTTGGTTCAACAAAAGATGCAGTGAGGCAAATGACAGAAGGGACAAAGCTTGGAAAAGGTGGAGAAAAGACAAAAAACAAAGCAAATGGCAAATTTATATAAACTATAGAAATGAGTATGTTAATGTGAGAAGAGAGGAGAAAAGGAACCATGAGAAGGATATTATAGATAAATGCAAAGATCAGCGCAAGCTATTCTACCGGTATGTAAATGGTAAACTTAAAACCAAACAGGAACTAGTGAAACTACGCCAAGGAAATATAGAATACACAGAAGAATTAGAGATGGCCGAAATCATGAACAACCACTTTAAATCTGTCTTCACCAGAGAGAAAATACAAAATTGGGACGTAGATAATAACAAACATTCTCCCCACATGAGTGAATTTACAACATCACAAAAAGAAATATCAGAACATCTATCAAAAGTGGACGTCAGAAAATCACATGGCCCGGATGGAATCGCAAATTGGATTCTAAAAGAATGCAAAGAAGAGCTAACGGACAAAATACACATCATAATAAATAGCTCACTCAAGGAAGGAAAGATGCCTAATGACTGGAAAAATGCTAACATTGTACCAATATATAAAGGAGGAAACAAGGAAGAACCCACCAACTATAGACCAGTATCACTAACAAGCACTATAGCCAAAATTTGTGAGAAAATCATCAAGAATAGATGGGTAAAACACCTGGAAGATAACAACATATTAAACCCAAGACAATTCGGGTTCAGACAAGGTAGATCATGCACCACAAACTTGATATGCTTCTACTCAAGACTAATAGACATAGTGCAAGAAAGAAACGGATGGGCTGATTGTGCATTCCTAGACTTGCAAAAAGCATTTGAAAAAGTACCACACAGAAAACTACTAAAAAAAACTGGAACACATAGGAGGAATACAAGGGAACCTACTAAAATGGATGGAGGACTTCCTGACTGGAAGAAAGATGAGAGTAGTACTCAGAGAAAAATATTCAGATTGGAAAGAGGTGATCAGTGGAGTACCGCAAGGATCTGTACTGGCTCCACTAATGTTTGCTATCTATATGAATGATATGGACGAGGGCGTGAACTGTTACATGAGCTTCTTTGCTGATGACGCCAAACTGTTAAGGAAAGTAGAAACTGATAAGGACTGTGAAGCACTGCAAGAAGATCTGAATAGGGTATGGAACTGGAGTCAGAAATGGGAAGTGGATTTTAATACTAAGAAGTGTAGCATAATGGAGTTTGGAAAAAGCAAAAGCAGAATATCAAGTAATTATACAATTGGAACCAAGGAAGTAAAGAAAGTAGGATCCGAAAAAGACTTGGGAGTTATTATCACAAACGACTTGTCCTATGATACACAGATTAACAAAATTGTCGGGGAGACTTACAACTTGCTAAGATCAATAAAAGTGGCTTTTGCTTACCTGGACGAAGACATGATAAAAAAAAAAATGGTTACATTGATAAGGCCTAGACTAGAGTATGCGGCGACATTGTGGTCCCCCAGTACCAAAAAGAATATAAAGAAAATAGAAAGAATCCAAAGAGCAGCTACAAAAATGGCACCTGCACTTGCAAACCTATCATACGAGGAGAGATTGGCTAAACTGGAGCTACCGACACTGGAGGAAAGAAGAGAGGGAGGAGACCTACTGACCATCTACAGAATCATGAAAGGCACAGAGATACTTGATAGAGAAGAATTACTAAACTGGGACAAGAGAAACACAAGAGGACATGGAAGGAAATTAAGAAAACATAGCTATAGAAGAGAACTGAAGAAAAACAGTTTTCCACATAGAGTTTTAGACACTTGGAACAAACTGGATAATGAAATAGTATGCGCAAAAACCATTCACGAGTTTAAAAGCAAACTAGACACTGAGAGATACAATGGCGGGACAACACGAGCATAGCTCCCCTTCCCGCAAAATACAACTAGGTAAATACAACTAGGTAAATACACACACACACACAAGCACACACACACACACACACACACACACACACACACACACACACACACACACACACACACACACACACATATATATATATATATATATATATATATATATGTATACATATGAGAATGAAGGTGGAGGAAGTATACGAGGAAATAGTGGGGGGATTTTAATGCTTGACGTTTCGACCCTTTGGGTCTTGATCACAAAGCTTTATAATCAAGACCCTATGGGTCGAAACGTCATGCATTATAATTCCCTTATTTCCTCGTATACTTCCTCCACCTTCATCCTCATTTGTTGATATTTTTTCGCTCAATATATATATATATATATATATATATATATATATATATATATCTATATATATATATATTTGGGGCGCCGAGCAAAAGGGGAATGTCTGTTAAGCAAGGAAAGGAGAGGGCAGGAGATTGGGGTGACTGGAGAACGACTATGTATCGATGATACTCTTATGCAAGGAAGTGAGTGATGGGAGGTGGGGGTAGGGGGTGCTTATGAGTGAATGATATCTTGACGCAACCCGGAGAGGTTTTTCCCGACTTCTCTCTCTCTCTCTCTCTCTTTAATGAGGGGACGGAGAAGGGTAGGGGTCGCCGATTAAATGAAGCGGCCTTGATGTGGATGTATTCTGTCTTGTTGCATTGCATCTGGCCCAAGGCATTTGGCGGATGCAGGGATAACCCGTCATCCATGAGGAGCTGATATGGGAGGGGTGGAGGGATTTCTGAAGGGGAGTGAAAAATGGATGGGAATAGGCACGTGCCTCGAGTTGGCTACCTCCCTTATAGGGGGGAAAGGTCTTGGTATATATATATATATATATATATATATATGTGTGTGTGTGTGTGTGTGTGTGTGTGTGTGTGTGTGTGTGTGTGTGTGTGTGTGTGTGTATGTACATCCTCTGGACCAGGAAGACCGTGGTAGCGCCAAAGCTATCGTCTCCAAGCAAGTCAAGGAGATACAAGAGATTTCACAAGTCCAGAGCCTATTTACGGGGAGGTTAGTCCGGGACTCCCTGAATGACTGGAAGAGGTTGAAAAAACTCAAGCTCTGCTCACTGCAGAGACGCAGAGACAGCTGTATAGTGATTTACATCCATCCGACCAAATCCATCACAAAACGGAGGATGAGGTGTCAAAGGGAAATACCATCCACATGTCTTGTAGGACCTGCGAAAGAAGGTCCACAAGCAGCTGCTGCTCCCAGAGAATGAAGACGATCCAAGATGAAAGCTTCACCTGTGCTGGCCCCAGACTCTTCGAACTGTCTCCCAAGTGAGACAAAGGGACCTCACGGGAGTCAGCACGGAGGTTGTCAAGAGGAGGCTGGACGAATTTCCGGACAACATCCCAGAAGAGCCTCCAGTCGCGCTTGGCCCAACTTCACGAGGAGAGGCAACGAACTCGATCTCAGATCAGCTCCGATATGTGGAGATCGGGCAGAAATGTGAGAGCGGTGTGTCCCCAGACTGGCCATGTGTTAACACCAAAAACTACAAAGTCACATAGACATGTGTGTATTTACCCAGTTGTGTTTTACGGGAAGGGGAGCTATGGTTGTATCTTGCAGTGTCTAGTTTGCTCTTAAACTCATGAATGGTTTTTGCGCACACTATTTTTACGTCCAATTTGTTCCAAGTGTCCACCACTCTATGTGGAAAACTGTTCTTGAGATCTCTTCTTTAACTATGCTTTTTACGTTTCTTTCCATGTCCTCTTGTGTTTCTCTTGTCCCAGTTTAACAAGTCCTCTCTATCGAGTATTTCTGTGCCCTTCATGATTCTATAGATGGTCAGTAGGTTGCCTCTCTCTCTTCTTTGCCCCAGAGTCGATAATACCAATTTAGCCAGTCTCTCTTCATATGACAAGTTTGAAAGTGCAGGAGCCATTTTTGTAGCTGCTCTCTGGATTCTTTATATTTTCTTGATATTCTTTTTGGTACTGGGTGACCACAATGTCGCCGCATATTCTAGTCTAGGGCTTATCAGTGTGACTAATATTTTTTTTTAATAATTTCTTGGTCCAAATATGTAAATGCCACTTTCATTGACCTTAGCAAGTTATAGGATTCTCCAACAATTTTGTTTATTTGTTTATCATAGGACAAATCGTTTGAGATAATTACTCCCAAATCTTTTTCAGATCCCACTTTCTTTAACTCCTTGTTGCCAATTTTATATTGTCCTGATATTCTATTTTTACTTTTTCCAAATTCCATTATGCTACACTTCTTAATATTGAAGTCTACTTCCCATTTCTGACTCCGGTTCCATACCTTATTCAGGTCTTCCTGTAGTGATTCGCAATCCTTTTCGGTTTTTACTTTCCTTAAAAATCTATTGTCGTCTGCAAAGAAGCTCATGTAACATTCCACATCATCCATATCATTCACATAAATAACAAACATTATTGTGTGTGTGTGTGTGTATGTGTGTGTGTGTGTGTGTGTATGTGTGTGTGTGTGTGTGTGTGTGTGTGTGTGTGTGTGTGTGTGTGTGTGTGTGTGTGTGTGTGTGTGTGTGTGTGTGTGTGTGTGTGTGTGATTCACCATGGTCTTGGATCACGTGTTGGACTCGTGATCGACAGCTATTTCCCTCCTGGAAGAGAGCTCATATATGACCGATCTATGGGTAATGCTGTAACCTTACACTCATACACACACCCAACTTCCTGCCCACGAGAGTTGGAGTAACGACTCACAGTGTAGCGATACTGAAACTATTTCAGCCCTGGGCGGGATTCGAACCTGGACTGCCGTAGTGGCAGCCGGGAACTCCACCATTGCGCCACCGAGTGCACGCGCGCGCGCGCGTGTGTGTGTGCGTGCGTGTATGTGTGTTTCTGGTTACTGATTGGGTTAGACAAAGGCTTGTGCGTCCAGACAGAAAAAGAGAAAAGAAAACATTCACTACGAGTTGATGATCATCATGTATCCCTTTCTGAGGCGGTAGCGATTCGGTTTCGGTCCTGTTTCATGATTACAAGCGTACCGGTTTGAACCTCAACGACTTTCGGTGATACCCTATGTCGTCCGTTCACTTTCGCTTGCCATATATTTGCTAGAAATTTCCTCAGTCACCGAGTCGTCCTAATGGAATGCATTAGTCAAATATAATCATAATTAAAAACAGAGGAAACAACAACAAAATAATTTTATAAGGATTGGAATATACAAATAAACTGGTCAGCAACAGTGATATAGAAATTTTCCACCATATTCGAATGCATGTGTTGACGAGAAATTCAACCATCAAAGACGACATTGCATTGAGTGCAATGTTGCTGACTTAAGACGATGGTCATGGATTGATCCTGATGAGAAATACTGATGCTTAGTACAGCAGTCTGTCAGTGGTGGAGCTTGCAGTTCATGTGATATATCGCAGCCGGAAGGGACTCTGATAAACTGTGGAGTTGTAATTGCGTAACATACAACTTCATTCCGTATGTATTTGGTTGTCATAGTCATTACTACGGTTATTATTATTATTATTATTATTATTATTATTATTATTATTATTATTATTATTATTGTTATTGTTATTATTATTATTGTTATTATTATTATCATTATTACAACCATTATTACTGTTATTGTCCTTATTATCAGTTATCAATATTATTCTATAATTATTATTATCATTATTATTATTATTATTAAGATTATTATTATTATTATTATTATTATTATTATTATTATTATTATCATTATTATTATTATTACAACCAGGCGCGGATATAAGGGGGGGGCCCAGGGGGCCCGGGCCCCCCCCTTTTGGCTTTGGCCCTTTGGCCCGATTTCATTTCAGTTCACTATTTCATTTTTATAATCCATGTTTAATCCATTTTTATTATCATTGTATCATTTATGAAAGTTCTGGAAAGTTCTGGAAGGTTCGATAACATCTTGATTTCCGCTGACTGTTTTTCCGCTAATTTCCGCCTATATAAGTGACCGCTGCGTTCGACTCTCTCTCTTTCTGTTGGTATCTGCCGCATTGAATGGTTGTTTTGCTGTTTGGTTAAATATATGAAAGGTTTATCGCTGGAACTCACTACATTGGTGCCCCGTGTGAGGATTTTATTGTACGATAAACAGTAATGCTAATAATCGTTAAACAACCGAAAATTCTGCCGTCGGGCCCCCCCCTCAAACTTTGTTCCTAGATCCGCGCCTGATTACAACCTATATCTCGGTCTCCTCGCCAGCTCCGGTAGGGGTTACTAAGCTGGATGGAGTGAGAAACGGGGAGGTGAGGAGGAGGGCGGGGGGTGGAAAAGGAGTTGGGAGATAAGAGTTGATGAAAAAGTATTAGGATGGTTTGGACACATGGAAAGAATGAGTAAAGAAAGATTAGTACAAGAAGTTTGGTAGGCAGAGGTGGATTGAATGATCATGAGCGAGCGACCAAGGATGAGATGGATGGATGGGATAAAAGGGGCATTGGGAAAGAGGGAGATGTCGGTTGAAGACGGGAGAAGACAGAAGGGATGAGTAGAATATAGTAGTATTAGGATAATGCTGTGAATCATGGTAGAGGGTGGGGGATGGGGGTATTAGGGAGTATGTGTGAATTATATTTTGACGCAGTCCAAAGGGATTTTTCCCCGTCTTCTCTTTTTCTGCATGAGAAGACGAAGAAGTGGTGGGGGTCGCCGATTAAATGAAGCGGCTTTGCTGTGGATGTGCTGTGTCTTGCTGCATTGCTTTTGACCCAGGGCAGTGGGCGAGATGCAGGGATGACCCGTCATCCAGGCGGAGCTAAGTGTCGTGCTCCTTGTTTACGAATAAATATGAATAGGTATATGTAAGTGGTAGCTGTGGCCAAGATAACTAGCAAAACAAGGAACACGAACAAACGTATGTACAAGAAATTATCACTTCACATTTGGTGGTGAATGAGACTAATGTTTCCTAAGTATGTGACTTTTATTATTATGTGATATTAATTTATATTCAAAATAAATGACTGATGTGTACGAGTGTGCGGGTGTGGGAGGCTGGACTATGACTTAATTGGTACAGACCTTTCTCTGGTTTGTGAGGATGCTTCAAGGTTCGTGATGCACTACTCGAGTCACGAATAGACTATTTAACGTTAATATGAATACTGAAATTCCAGAAAAGACTGAACTTGACACTAGGTTGATTTCTTAAGAGAAGACTGAAGACTGAAATTTACACTATTGCTGGCTATAAGGGAACCTCTGGATGCTATAGGCTCCTCCTACAACTTATTATGATTGGTTAAGATTCTCTCTGTATACCACAAATAACCAATGGGAACACATGCCTTTTTCGTAAACATCCCATCACGTGCCCATTTCAGAAATGCAACTTCAGCAGAATAGCATATGGCTCGAGAGTGTTTTTATGGCTCGAGAAGGGCCCAGCGTGCGATGCGTCATGCCCATCGCGCGATGCGATGACGAAAACTAGTATCGACTAGTATCATTGTACTAGTATCAACCTCTAGTAGCAACTAGTGGTGATGGTGTTGGTGGTGTCGTCAAACCAATCACCACATAAGAAATGAGGGAGGGTGGGGATGTTATTGGTGGGAGTGGATTTTATGCCTTTAACTTTGGCTACCTCCCTTGTAAGGTGGGGGGGGGGGAGCCCTTGGTATATGTATATGTATGCATGCAATATTATTATTGTTATCATTACTATTAATCCAGTGGACACCGTATCGAACTCGTGAGCAGGTGGTAGTGCGTTCGATTCCCAGGACCCGTTGCGTGCTTTTTGCATTGGTTTCCGACAGTCCTGTCCAGGCGGACAGGCGACCTAAACATCGGTCTAAAAAAATCGGTTTGCCGCAACTGACAGGGCTTGCCCTACCAGGGGTTTCTCACTTCCCACTTCGTGGGACCGGGAAGGTGTTCTTATCCTTTCTCACTCGCCCGACGCCTGGTACGGTAATCCCTGTCAGCAAGAGGGCCTTGCCCAATGATTTTTTTTTTTCGATTCCTCTCTATCCGAGGCCTACTTTGCGTATTTTGAGCATATAAAGATATGGTGGATCACTAGGCCTATCCCAGACTTATAATAATAATGATAATAATAATAATAATAATAATAATAATAATAATAATAATAATAATAATGATAATAATAATAATAATAATAATAATAGTAATAATAATAATAATTATTATTACTATTATTATTGTAATTATTGTTACTATTATTATCATTATTATTATTATTATTACTAGTATCATTATAATTATTATCATTATCATTGTTATTATCATTATTATTATCATTATTACTATTATCACTATTATTACTATTATTATTATTATTGTTATTATTACTATAACAAGGAGGTGGAAGGTGAGCCAGTTGCTGTTTACTTATGACACTGCGCTTGTGGCTGGGTCAAAGGAGGGGCTAAGGCAGTTAGTGACAGAGTTTGGGAGGATATGCGATAGGAGAAAGATTAAGGTAAATCTGGATAAAAACAAGGTGATGAGATGTGCCAGGGGTGAGGTTGACAGCAAGTTTGAGCAGCAAGTCTTAGAAGAGAGGGGTTAGAGGAAGTGCATAGTTTTAAATATTTAGGCTAACATGTGGCAGGAAATGGAGAAGTGGAGGTAGAGGTAAACTGTAGAGTGAGAGAAGGGGGGTTGAAAAGTATCATGCGAATTAGGTATCTGATGGGATGCAAAGAGAAGATTATATGAAGTGGTGATTGTGCCAACAACATTGTATAAAGCGGAGACTTGGATTGTAGTACAGGGAGACAGAAGTTTAAAACTGATATGATGAGGAAGAGATCGGGGATGGAAAGGGAGCTGGCAGATAGGGCTGATGAAAGATGGATGGTTTGGGCACATGGAAAGAATGCGGGAATATTAGCAGCAAAGCTGGTTCAAAGAAAAACAAGTCGGGCAATCACCCAGGGCGCCATGCCATGTGTTGAGAATCTTCTGCATAAGAAATTATAAAACAGAATAAAATATAAGAGAAAAGAATGAGATATAGATAAAAAAAATAAACAATCTCTTGAGTGGAGTAAAAATGTTTTTAATTTGATTATCGATTCTCTCTGTTATGGTGATGAAAGGTAAACTGGAAATTCCCACGACCTTGTACACGTTACCTCAGGTGGGCCGTGGGCATTGTGATTATCTTCGTCTAAAAGACTTTCCATAATTGTATATTTGCAACGATAATGTTTTAGTGACCCTGCTGCTATGTTTGATTTTTAGCTTGTATATTATAATAAAATCTTTATTTTAAGTTTCAACTTTTCACCCTGTAAAAAAAAAAAAAAAAAAAAAAAAAAAAATGAGACACCGAAACTCAGTTTGCCCAGGGAGCCAGTAAGCCAAGGCCCGGCCCTGGTTATCAAAACGATTACTGAAAGCAGACGTGGAGAGAGTGAACTTGCGGGAAAGACCGAAGTGAGATAGATGGACGGGGGTGAAAGGAACTTTGAACAAAAAACGGGGAATGTCTGTTGAGCAGGGAAGGGAGAGGGGTAGAGAATAGGTGTGAGTGGAGAATGGTTGTGTATGGAAGATAAATCGACGCGGCCCGAAGAGATTTCTCCTCGTCTTCTCTGTTCTTCGCATGAGGGGGAGAAGAGGGAAGGGGGGGGGGTTCTCCTTATAAACGAAGCGGCTGGCAACGCTGTGGATATGCTATGTCTTGCTGCGTTGCTTGACCCGGGGAGTGGGCGGGAGAGAGGGATGACCTTTTATCCTTGAGGGGCAAAGAGGAGTGGGTGGTGGATGGGAGTGGAATGGGTAGGTGCGAGTACATGCCTTGACTGGCTACCTACCATATAAGGGGGAAGAGGCCTTGGTATATTAGAGAAAGAATTATTATCATTATTACTATTATTATTATTATCATTATTATTATTATTGATATTACTATTATCATCACCATTATCATTATTATTATTATCATTATTATCACTATTATCATTATTATAATCATTATTACATTTATTATTAATAGTATTATTATCATCATTATTTTTGTTATTGCTATTATCATCATTATTATCACTATCATCATTACCATTATCACTATCATTGTTTTTGTTGTTATAGAACAGTCAACAAATGGAAGAGCAAGTGAACATTGGCCTTTATAGGCTGGTCCTTGCCAAGCCCCTCGTCCATCTACTTTTTGTTCGCATATCTCAGTCGGACTAAACCAAATCACAATTTACTTATTAGTGGAGACTGCAGTAAATAAAGAATATAGTTATTTGTCATCAATTCATATAATAATTTCATCTGACATGATCTAATTCCAGGGAATTTTACCTCTGAAGTACTGTCAATTTGAGCACTTGCTGCAAATGGCTGCTGTAAAAACGTAGTTCGACAGGAAATAACCAAAACAACCTACATCGATCTCACAATCCTTGTCATTTATTTGTCCTGCATTTCTTTGTCTCCTCCACATGCTCCCTCGGGCGACCACTATTTTCCGGATTGTATCATTCTTGTTCATATGTTCACCAACAGCCAACAGGCCTCCTGTCGAATAAAAAAAAAAGTGCTTCCCTGTATAGTTTTGTCCTTGCGCAAGACTCACAGATATAATCTGAGCTGGCTTCTCTCTGTGCATACGATTATAAAATCCACATAAATTATTCATAGCGTCACATATCCAATTTAATTACACTTGTGCCGGTTGCACTCTTCTTCTTCAGCTGTAACTAGCACTCTGAACATAATGTTGTTGTTTTGATCGATTAATAAGTTTTGTTCTTTAATAGAGAGTGAACTAGACCTACACAATCAGTTGTTAAATATCAGGATGCAAGGAGAAAAAATAGAAAATTCTTAAGGTCTAGTCACCCGAAACAGATCGTGTGTATACATATTTTTATCAATATAAGATTCCATACTGGTTCTTGCAGTACAATATGTTTTCCCTCTAAATGTCGTCAGCGTTTGCCAGCAGTCCCCTCAGTTCGCCTGAAAGAGCAGCGTTCAAAGGTTGAGGACCTTAGGACTAAACAACGTATTGTACACGTAGGCGTATTTTATAATCTATTATGTTTTTGTATTTTCCTTAACTGAACAACAGTCACCCAAGGAAATTGTGTGTTCGCCCCGAATTGACGCTACCGGTGTTTCAAATGAAGTGGTCATCATAAAAAATGGGAATTAAAGATACGAGAGGAGACAAACAAACAATTACATTGAACCAATAATAAGTAGGCCTACTGTAGCATGCGATATGTACTGATAAGTTGAATTAAATAGAAACATTTCAACCGAAGAACAATAAAATATGTCCTCTAGTAATAAAAGAAGAAATACTGGCAAAGAAAAATCGATACTGTTTTATATCGCATTAGAGAAATAAAGCGATTAAAAATTGTGTGCATGTGCAATGGATCGAAAAATAATTTATAAAATGAGAATTTTTTGTTAAAAATATATAAATACAATAAGATAAAACAGACTGTATATCATGGAGGTAAAGTATCAGGAAATACACTAAACGTGTAAACGACAATGAAGATGATAGAACGTGAGATATTTGTCATTTGAAAGCAATTGTTCGATATTGAGAGACAACGACAAGACTGCACGAGTGACATTTTTCAATATTTTTTACAATTAATGTTGCATCAATTCCTAGATTTTCCTCAGTATTTTGTTAATAATTTTCATGATGCATGATGTTAATTATTTTCACTACAGAAAGAAAACATAACTGGAAAAAATCTTAAGGACTAAATACCAACAAAACATCTTTGAAATATTTACGAATATGACCGAAAATGTAAATTTATAACATTGGTTTGATCCAGTGATTGCCACTTACCCTAGCTATCCAAATATGACAATGATGACTGACGTGTTTGGGCGTTGGTAAGCGCCTTTTGATTTTTTTCACTTACTTTTTTTTTTAATTTATTATTTACGTATATATATATATATATATATATATATATATATATATATATATATATATATATATATATATATATATATATATATATTGAACATTTTTAGAAGTTCCTCCATGGGATACGAACCCTGACCCGTGCGTCGATAATCACGAGGTCAAAACGTTAGCAACCATGCTAAAAAATGTTCAATCTGTCTTAAGAAACATACACATATATATATATATATATATATATATATATATATATATATGTGTGTGTGTGTGTGTGTGTGTGTGTGTGTATTCACTTCACTTGGTCTTTGGATCACGTGTTGGACTCGTGATCGACAGCTATTTCCCTCCTGGAAGAGAGCTCAGAGCTCGTAGGTCCGATCTATGGGTAATGCTATGACCTTGCACACACACACACACCCAACTCCCCGCCCACGAGAGTTGGAGTAACACCCCTCAGCGCTGCGATACTGATATTATTTCAGCCCCGTGTGTGTGTGTGTGTGTGTGTGTGTGTGTAGAATTGAAAACGAGAATATTTTGACAAAAATAAGTTCTCCAAGGTTCCTAAGTTCTCTTATTTCGACATTTTGTCTACTGAGGGACATCTTCAGGAATAATGTCTGCAACAATAAGATATAAATAGTACAATACTAAAGATAACCATTTATCATTAGAGAACTTATTTTTCTATCATCCTGGAGATGGTAGAATTCTGTTTAGGAATTTGAAAAATAATATGAAAATTAATTATCAAATCAATTGTCAGAATGTCGTTTTCATTTCCACTTGTATTCGTGAGAATCTGCCCCCGTGACGAATACACACACACACACACACACACACACACATATATATATATATATATATATATATATATATATATGTGTGTGTGTGTGTGTGTGTGTATGTGTATATATATATACATGTATATATACATATATATATGTATTTATATATATATATATAATATATATATATATATATATATATATATATATATATATATATATATATATGTAAAATTACCACAGGATAAAAGAAAATTGAATACCGTGAGTACTTTCGTATAATTACATAGATACAAGGGTATGGGAGTTGTTATCTATGTAATACGCTTGATGTAATTATACGAAAGTACTCACTATCTTTTAGTTTTTCCTTTCTCCTTTGGTAATTTTACATACTTTGTTTCACGGCACACACACACACACACACACACACACACACACACACACACACACACACACACACACACACACACACACACACACACACACACATATATATATATAGAGAGAGAGAATTCTGATTCACGTCGACGCTATTGTGTCGTCGTTAAGCGTTTGCACGACTTGACCTTCATAAAGCTTGTCCTTGAAGACGCTCCCCTCTCCTCTTCCCCCCCCCATAATGATGATGTCACGGAAATGACTTGCATAATTCGTCAGCAACCAAAATAACAGAAAACAAAAAAATGCTGGAAGAGGAGTACAAGGTCGATGAAGAGGAACGCAATAGAATGGCAACAATTCGAATAAACGACAAAGTATCATTCTGTATGTAAAGCGTTGAGGGCCTTACACAATGGATATCTGCTGACATTATTATGTTGTCAATAACGTCCTCCAAGTCAGGCTGACAAGATCATAAAAGGATCTAGAGATACATTTGTAGTACGTGGGGAGGGGAATGTAAGACTTAAGGATTTCATGTTTAGTAATATGAAATACTAAAATCGGTATGGCAGGTGCTGGTAAGGCATTTTTAATTTCTTAGTTACATTACAACGCTATCAAGATCTCTCTTGATATCCTAGTTGGTAAGTCACTCACTTGTCATGAGGATGCCAGGTTCGAATCCTTGGCAGTAATACATTTCAATTTCTGCATGTTGGCCTTTATTGGCTTAGAATTAAAGTGCATTGTGGTTGTTAAAATGTATCTCTAATCACTGGGACCCATTCAGTCTTGTACATTATATATATATATATATATATATATATATATATATATACATATATATATATATACATATATATATATACATATATATATATATACATATATATATATACATATATATATATATACATATATATATATATATACATATATATATATATTCATATATGTATGTATATATACATATATATATATGTATATATATATATATATATATATATATTAGACTGGCCCAAAAAAACAAAATTTTTGAAAAACTTTTGTCTCACCCCCAGATATTATGAGGCTTGTTAAAAACATAATCTGTGCGAATTTGCAGCAAAATATAACTGTATTTGATAGTGCCACAACTAACATTTATTTTTACACATGTTAGCGTAAGAGAAATATAAGTATAAATATATGGGGGCAACTCTAAACTTTTGGGAATACCAAAACTAATGTCCGGTACAGGTGATCAAATAGCAGCAGCAGTTGTGGAATGTCTTGAAGATTGGAATATTAAAGACAGCGTTAAGGCCATGTGTTTTGTCACTACTGCTAGTAACAGTGGTCGTAAGAAAGGTGCATGTGTGGCAATAGAAACAAAACTAAACAGAAGTCTTCTTTGTTTTGCTTGCAGGCATCATATTAACGAAATAATAGTGTCTGATATATTTCAGAAGTGTTTTGGTGCTTCATCTGGACCAGAAATTCCATTATTCAAACGTTTCCGAAATTCATGGAAGAGTATCAATACTTCATCATATGAAGCACATAGTGCAAGTCTTCCCTCGAAAAAAGCTGTGCTCATTTTTTGCCAGGAACAGTTGAAATGTCATCATCCTCGCGCAGATTACAAAGAACTTTTACAACTATCAGTGGCATATTTAGGAGGTGACACAACAGGCATCAGCTTCAAGCAGCCTGGAGCAGTGCATCGAGCACGTTGGATGGCAAAGGTGATCTATTCAATTAAAATTGTGCTCTTCAAGCTACAATTTAAAATGACAAAGAAGGAGCAGTCATCAGTGGAGCGATTTGCAGAATTTGCCGTGCAGTACTACGTTCCTAACTGGTTTACTTCTTCAACTGCATCTACTGCACCTCGCAAGGATTTAGAGTACTTGCAAAGTCTTCAGATATGTGAAGATAAGGAACTTGCTTCTGTGGCCAGCAGAGCTCTTGGTCGTCACCTATGGTATCTAAGTGAAGAATTGGTGCCCCTTGCTTTCATGGATGAAGGTATCTCTCTAGCCTTGAAGAGAAAGATGGCGTCGGCATTGCAGAAGCCTGGCTCACAGCATCCAGAAAAACGGTACACACTGGGAGAAAAAGTGAGCATCTCAGACAAAACTTTAGCTGACTTCGTGACTGAATTCAGTAGACTTTTCTTTACAAAGTTGTCCTTAGATTCCTCTTTCTTAGAAGTAGACCCGTCTGAATAGAATGAACAAAGTGATTCTCAAGCTGCAAAAGAATATACTAATACTATGAATGTCACCAATGACAATGCAGAGAGAGCTATAGCCTTGATTGAGAGCTACAATAATCATCTTACCAAAAATGAAGATCAGCTTCAGTACCTTCTACAGGTTGTTGAAGATCACAGAGATAAATTTCCAAATACAACAAAACATGCATTGAAGAAAAGCATGAATGAATAATAATAAAAAACAACTCAGTTCATTGCAAAACACTGTGGAATAGGCCTCCTGGGGATACCACGTAAAAAAAAAAGCGCCTTTTTCAGTTACCTCAAGGGTGGTGTGGAAAAACTGAGAAACCTTAAACTTTGTAGGCTTTGTGGCACTACTAAAACTCGTTCAACAGACCTCAAATTTGGCAACAATTGTTTTTATAGCTAGCCTCACAATGTGCATGGGTGAGACCAATGAAATTAATAATATGAAAAACCACCCCTATACAACTGGGCCAGTCTAATATATATATATATATATATATATATTATATATATATATATATATTCATATATGTATGTATATATACATATATGTATATATATATATGTGTGTGTGTGTGTGTGTTGGAAGCTCGCTCTCCGAGCGGGTTAGGACGTCGTTACTTACGGCGAAGGTCGAGGGGATGGCGGTTCGAACCCTGCCACCGGCGAAGTTGAACCAAGGGCATGGTTCATTAAATGCCACGCTACAATATCCTCTATAAGGGGTGCTGTCCTAGCCTCCCGACAGGGGGTGGGAGTTTGTGACGTTAAACCACATATATATATATATATATATATATATATATATATATATATATATATATATATATATATATATATATATATAAAATTCTAGCTACCGCCAGGCGATTTTATTCATCTGAAGGAAACTCCTGATTGCGTTTAAGGTTACAATGCGTCGAATTTGTTATCATGACAGACTTCAGAGTCGTCTCCCAGGTGCCCATCTTCTAACTTCACCACCTAACCCTCCACTTAGAGGTGCAACCTTGAGGGGCAGACATTCAGTCTCCTGACTGGGGCCCCCGTTCTGGTATTACCAATATCCATGGTGTGACACAAAGAAAATATTTACATTATAACGAGTTTTCGGTTGATGCAGTTCCCACAACGACAATATATATATATATATATATATATATATATATATATATATATATATACACATATATATAATGTACATATATATAGATATTTGTGTGTATTTACCTAGTTGTATTTTACGGGAAGGGGAGCTCTGCTAGGTGTTCTTTTTCAGGTCCCTTCTATAACTGTCTTGATTTTCTTTCCGTGTCCTCTTGTATGTCTATCCCATTTTATTAGATCCTCTCTATCAATAGTTTCTATGCCTTTCATGATCCTATAAATAGTTATCAAGTCTCCTCTCTCTTCTTTGCTCTAATGTCTGTAGTTCAAGTTTTGTTAGTCTCTCTTCATATGATAGTTCTGAGTGTTGGTGCTAATTTTGTAATTGCTCTTTGTATTCTTTCAAGTTTTGTTATATATATTTTTTTCTTTTTTATACTTGGTGACCACATCGTCGCTGCATATTCCAATCTTGGTCTTATGAAAGTAACTTGTATTTTCTTAATCATTTCTTCGTCCAGGTATGTAAATGCCACTTTGATTGTTCTTATTAAATTATAAGTTTCTCCAAAAATTTTGTTTATATGTTTCTCAGGGGACATATTATTCATAATAATGACTCCCAGGTTCTTCTCATTTTCTACTTTTTTATTTCTTCTCCTAATTTATGTGATCCCACTATTTTTTTTTTGCTTTTTCCAAATTCCATTATACTACACTTCTTGATATTGAATTCCATCTCCCACTTCCTACTCCATACCCATACTTTATTGAGATCACTCTGTAACGACTCACAATCTTCTTCAGTGTTCACTTTTTTCAACAATTTTGCATCATCCGCAAAGAAGCTCATATAAATTTCCATTCCTTCATCCATATCATTAATATATATAGCAAACATTATTGGGGCCAAAACTGTTCCTTGTGGAACACCACTTATCACTTCATCCCAATTGGAGTGTTTGTCTCTTATCACCACTCTCATTTTTCTTTCATGCAAGAAGTCTTCCATCCACTTCAGTAGTTTGTCCTGTATTCCTCCTGCAGTTTCTAATTTCTTAAGCAACTTCTTATGTGGCACCTTATCAATTTTTTTTTTCAGGTCTAGAAATGCACAATCAGCCCATCCATCTCTTTCTTGTATTACATCTATTAGCCTTGAATAGAAACACATTAAGTTTGTGACGCATGATCGTCCTTGTCTAAATCCAAATTGCCTTGGATTTAGTACTTTGTTTTTTTCCAAATGCTTTACCCATCTAGTTTTGATCATTCTTTCACAGATTTTAGCTATCGTACTTGTAAGAGAGACCGGTCTATAGTTAGTAGGGTCTTCCTTGTTTCCCCCTTTATATATTGGTACTATATTTGCTCTTTTCCAATCTTCTGGAACTTTTCCCTCTTTCAATGAACTGTTTATTAGGCTATGTATTTTGTCTGTTAGTTCATTCCTGCATTCTCTCAAAATCCAGTTTGCCATTTCATCCGGTCCATGCGATTTTCTGACATCGAGATTACTCAAGTGTTTCATTATTTCATTTCTTGATACTTCTATCTCTTTCATAGGGGAACTCTCCTCCCATTCGATATCTCTAGGTTGTATGTTCTCCCTTGTAAACACCGATTTAAAATGCTTGTTCATAATTTCTGCCATTTCTATTTCCTCTGTGTATTCGACTCCTTGTCGTAGTTTCTCTAATTCTTGTTTGCTTTTCAGTTTGTTGTTTACAAATCTGTAAAATAATTTTGGTTGATCTTTACATTTTTCTATGACATCTTTTTCGTATTTTATCTTTTCTTCTCTGCGCACTTGTACATATTCATTTCTATAACTAGTATATATTTTCCATTTTTCAGGTGTTTTGTCTTTTTTCCATTTTATCCAAGCGTTTGTGTGTGTGTGTGCATGTATGCATTTTTTTTAAGTGCGTATTATATTTTCCTATGTAGCATTTGGCTTACATTTAGGTAATTTCATTGAATAAATAAATAAAAATTGTCGGACAAATAATTTAAAATTTGCATAATTGAAATTTCTGGGTGGACCAAGGCTTTTGCTTGTGACTGTACATGTAAAGATTTTTTTAGGGGTTAGTATAAGATGAGAAGTATTCATACGAGACGATGTGGGTCACGTGATCTGAGTCACGTGGGAGGGAATTTCTCTTGGTGCGACGGATCCATTGAGTAGTAAATGGTGACGGGACGATACCAACGATTTTAACGATTCCGATACTGCCCTAAACTTCCGATACGAGTCCCGATACTGCCCTAAACTTCCGATACGAGTCCCGATACTGCCCTAAACTTCTGATTCCATTACGAGACCCGATACTGCCGTAAAATTCCGATTCCGATACGAGCCCCGACACTGCTGTAAAATTCCGATTCCGATACGAGTCACGATACTGCTGTAAAATTCCGATTCCGATACGAGTCCCGATAATGCCCTAAAATTCCGATACGAGTCCCGATACTGCCCTAAACTTCCGATACTAGTCCCGATACTACCCCAAACTTCCGATACGAGTCCCAATACTGCCCTAAAATTCCGATACGAGTCCCGATACTGCCCTAAACTTCCGATTCCGATAAAAGTCCCGATACTGCCCTAAAATTCCGATACGATTCCCGATACTGCCCTAAAATTCCGACTCCGATACTGCTCTAAACTTCCGATTCCAATACGAGTACAATTCCGATACCTGCAATGATTATGATTCATGGTTATTTCCAGGCCCTACAGATGGCTTGAGAAACAAATATTTCATGAACAAAGTACATTCATTAATCATTTATCGGAATCGGAAGCTTTGGGCAGTATCGGGACGCGTATCGGTATCGTAAACAAAAATGTGTGCTTTCCTGTCACTAGGTGCGTGTCGAGAGAAGTAATCTTTCTCAAATATCTGTATTGTTTTGGAGACAGTTGTAGTGTTTGGGTATTGTCGAGCTACCAACTAGATCTTGCCTGGTGGGGGCGGGACATGGGAGGGAGGGCTCAGTTGTTTTTTTTTTTTTTTTTTTTAATGAGGAATTGTTCTCTCTCTTTCTGTATCATATATGTCCGTAGGCTGGCTCCATGGGCGTGTTTACGCAATCTTCGGCTGATAGATGTGCTGATATCAATGTAGGTCGTGTTTTTTAAGGTGTTTACAACCTTCTTCGGGGCTGGTGTGTCAGTACGCCAATGTCGTCTGCTCCAGGGGGTTGTGGGCGCTGGTAATGTTGTTTCTCATGACTAGGTGATTTTTTTTTTTTTTTTTTTTTTTTTTATCGTGAGGCGTGATTTGTCTTGGGAATTAGCGCATGTGGAATTCCGTGTAATGATAGGTATTAAGACTCGTTCATCTGTCAATGGATGAACGGCACTTTAAATTGGGTTTGGTAACAGCAAGAAAAGAAAAAACCTTCATCCAATTTAAATTAAACCATGGTCTTCAAACGTAGAAAGGCTCCAATTTTTGACACTGGTATAACGAAATGACATATACAGAAAGTCACTGGTGTAATAATGACATAAGTTGATCACTCACGGTCACGGCTGATATATGCAAAGATTAAGATAATCTGTTTCTTCCAATTTTATGTAATATAGATATAGCTCTTCAATGTTTGGCTAATAGGTTCCTGTCTTATTCCTGTAAGTTGAATTGAAAATGATGTTAGACATACAGTGCACCGTTTCACAATTTTTGATACATCGGGAATGATATAGGTGAACACTCAAACTACTAAGTTAGACATTACATTTCATCCATAGCCGAAAGAGAGGGCAGGCAATGTGCAAGAAGAAACTCATTCTTTTGGATACAATAAATTTGTACTATTAACATTAGTGTTAGTGATATGTAGAACATCTTCCAATACATCAATATCCTCATCTCTGGAACCTAATATTATTTCCGCGAAAGCACTTTTAATGGAAGCTCAATTTTTCAAATTTTCAATGAGTCCAAATATCTATTTAGATATATATAGTGTATGTCCATTTTATATAATTTAATTTCAACCCGGTATGTACTATACTGACATGCATAGGTTTCTTGTTGACCGTAACGGCCGTTGCTATATAGAAATCAGTCACCGACGGTTATCATTAGGACACAAGCAATTTAATTTGCCACTAACATGTGTTCAATATATTTTTATATCACGCGCACACCTGTTTTATAAAATTTCCTTTAACAGGAACTGTAACTGTCCAGCTTGAGGGAATGTCTATCTCAATAGCTATTGAAATATAGAAAACCGGAATGTAACGGAGAACTCAAATTTTAGTATAATCGCGCAAATCTCAATTTCAGGAAAAACTTAGTTGTCCTCCTTATTTATTTACGGGGCTTTAATTTACCGAGGATTTAATGTCAACCTCGTTCAATTCTTAGCACGCGAGAATTCCTCTCACAAATGGAGTTATAAAGTTGTACTTATATTGTTCCTTTAACATGTTGGACGTTCAATTACTGAGGGGCTAGTTCAAACTCGCGGGATTAAAATATTCCACGGCATAATTTTAATTCTTGGGATTTTTTATATATCGAAGAATGATTTGATTTTTACTATTTTACTCACATGCAGGGCTGTCTCCACTGAGGGAATGTTGCTTCCTCATTAAATTGTATCATGCATAATTTCTTTTGATGAGGGAAAGTTATAACCTCAAACCCTCGTTTACCGAGGAACCATTGTATTTCACACAGTTTTCGTTTGAGATATCATATACCAAGGGGATTTCTCATCCTTGAAACATGTACAACCACGTATGCCTCAGGTACCGAAGATTTAGTAATTTCCACGTTTTTTGATAGTTTAACAACAACTTTCACGACAATCGCGCATATATATATATATATATATATATATATATATAGATATATATATATATATATATATATATATATATATATATATGTATATATATATATATACATTTTTTATAGCGGGAATTTTATTTCACCAAGGAAAGGCATAAACCTTGAACACAACCGCATATATCCTTTTTAAAATTCATTTCGCTTTTTTGGTGGGACTTACAATTTCATCAAGAAAGGTATAACCTTGGACACGACCGCATATATCCTTTTTTAAAATTCATTTCTAGCGGGACTTTTAATTTTTCATAGTTCCTTTTTTCCTAGGTAAAGGTATAACCTGAGACATCGTTTTTTCGTCGTTCCTTTTTTCGTAGGTAAAGGTATAACCTGAAACATCGTTTTTTCGTAGTTCCTTTTTTCCTAGGTAAAGGTATAACCTGAAACATAAATCTTTTTGTAGCTCCTTTTTTCCTAGGTAAAGGTATAACCTGGACACGACCGCGCTTTTCGTACCTCCTTTTTTCCTAGGAAAAGGTATAACCTGGACACGACCGCGCTTTTTGTACCTCCTTTTTTCCTAGGAAAAGGTATAACCTGAGACATCGTTTCACAAAATTAAGTTTCCAAAATATTTTCCGATTCTTTTTCCAATTTTAGATCGCGACACGTTTTTTCAAACTGAGGTAATTTTCTTCCTCTTTGTACTTTTCAACCGAGAGGGAACCGACCTCCTCTGTGATTTCATAAATCTCGTTTAATTGCCATTTAACCTTAGCCTCAATGGTTTATGTTTTTTCCCCGCTAATATATTCATAGCTCGCTAATACATTCAGTAGCCCGCTAATACATTCAACAAATCATTCAATTGCCCGCAAATACATTCAATAGAGAGGGAATCGACATCCTCACTGGTTTCTTATTTCTGCCCGCAAATTCTTTCAATTTTTTCTTTCGGTTTGTTTCGATATTTTTCGTAGACTTATTCCGATATTGCCGCTTAAAAACGTAAGGGTATAGATATCCTCATATGTTTTAATGTTGCCCGATTATATTAGATATCCTCGTAGATTTCATTCAATGTTGCCCGTTTATAAGATATCCTCGTAGGTTTTATTCAATGTTGCCCGTTTGTAACAGATATGGTTTCACTCAATATTGCCCGTTTATAAAATTAATATCTTTATACTCGTAGGTTTCATTCAATGTTGCCCGTTTATAATTTTCGAAACCTTGAGGGAATCGCCAAAATATTTCACGTAAAATTTGTTGGACACCCTGTTTTTTAGGGGAGTATGCCTTCATATCACTAATCACACTTTTTTATATATATATATATATGAATATTTCACATATTTCACAATTATCTCATATATGCTCATAAATATTTCATACATGCTCAAAAACAATGTCCTCCCCCGAGTGTATTGTTTAGCAATGTATTTGTGGTTAATGTATACAGGGAAATTTTAATCGTTAATGTATACAGGGAACTTAATCATTTGTGTGTACAGGGAACTTGATCATTAGTGTAATCAGCAAACTTAATCGTTAATAGGGCACTTTAATCCCATCGCGGGGCCACCAATGTCGTGCTCCTTGTTTACGAATAAATATGAATAAGTATATGTAAGTGGTAGCTGTGGCCAAGATAACCAGAATAACAAGGAACGCGAACAAACGTATGTACAAGAAATTATCACTTCACATTTGGTGGGGAATGAGACTAATGTTTCCTAAGTATGTGACTTTTATTATTATGATATTAATTTAAATTCAAAATATATAGTGAATCACTGTGATGTGTACGGTGTGCGGGTGTGGGAGGCTGGACTATGACTTAATTGGTACAGACCTTTCTCTGGTTTGCGAGGATGCTTTAAGGTTCATGATACACTACTCGGTTCACGAATAGACTAATTGATAATAACTTGATTTCAGATATGCCTGAACTTGACACTGTTGTTATGTTCTTAAGAGAGAAGACAGAAGACTGAAATTTACACTATTGCTGGCTATAAGGGAACCTCTAGATGCTATAGGCTCCTCCTACAAATTATTATGATTGGTCAAGATTCTCTCTGTATACCACAAATGACCAATGGGAACACATGCCTTTTTCGTAAACATCCCATCACGTGCCCATTTCAGAAATGCAACTTCAGCAGAACAGCATATGGCTCGAGAGTGTTTTTATGGCTCAAGAAGGGCCGAGCGTGCAATGCGTCATGCCCAGCGCGCGATGCGATGACGAAAACTAGTATCGACTAGTATCAACCTCTAGTAGCAACTAGTGGTGATGGTGTTGGTGGTGTCGTCAAACCAATCACCATATATATATATATATATATATATATATATATATATATATATATATATATATATATATATATATATATATAAAATAAGCCATTCTGAGTCCACTGCTGAGCAAAGGCCTCCATAGCATTCCTTGATCCACATGATCGCGCCATCCTCTGCCACGTCACTCCTGCAAACTTCTCAATCTCGTCTCTCCACCTGTCTGGTCTTCCTCTTCCACGCTTCCCATCTCGCGGCGTCCACTCAGTAACACACTTGTTCCATCGCTCATCAGTCGTTCGCACTAACTTACCTGGCCAATTCCACTTCCTCACTTTTACTGCTTCCACAATATCTTTCACTCTAGTCTGCTCTCTCACCCAACTTGCTCTCTTTCGGTCTCTCAGCGTTATTCCCATCATTGATCTCTCCATTTTCCTCTGTGCTGTGCCTTCGTTAGTTTCCAAGTATCACACCCGTAGATTATTGCTGGTAGAATACATTGATTGTAAACTTTACGTTTCAAACATAAAGGTAGAGAGCCTCTCAGGATCTTATTATACCTACTAAACACTTCCCAACCAATTGTAATGCGTCTTTTTATTTCATTATCATGATCTTTCGTCACTTTCACCATCTGGCCTAAATAATTATACTATTCAACTTCCTCAAGACTCTCATCATCAACTACAATCTCTTTACTTTGAACTTTCGTGTTGAACATTCCTTTGGTTTTACTTTTATTCATTTTTAAACCTACTTTGACACTTTCCTTGTTTAGCTCACTCAGCATATCTTGCATGTCTTCTCCTCTTTCTGAAATAAGAATAATGCCATCCGCAAATCTTAGGTGGTTCAAATATTCGCCATTAATCTTTAAACCTTTCTTTTCCCAACTCAATCTTCTGAAAATATCTTCCAAGCAAGCTGTAAATAGTTTGGGTGAAATTGTATCGCCTTGCCGTACTCCTTTCTCGATCTTGATCTTTTCTGTATCTTTATGTAGTCGAATTATAGCGGCATCTTTCGCATAAATCATTTCTAAAACTTTTACGATCTCTTCGTTTGTACCTTGCTTGCGTAGCGAGTTCAGTATTGCTATTTGCTCTACCGAGTAAAAGGCCTTCTTGTAATCTACAAAAGCTAAACAGAGGTATATTGTATTCTGTCGTTTTCTCGATTAGTTGGTTTATCACCTGCAAATGGTCTAGGGTCGAATATCCGCTCCTAAAGCCTGCATGTTCTCTCGGTTGGTTTCCATCTAAAACTAGACTCAGTCTATTTGTAAGGATCTTGGAGAATACTTTATATACATTTGATAGCAAGTTAATCGGTCGATAGTTACTAAGGTCCTTTTGGTTTCCTTTTTTATGAAGCAAAATCACTATAGCATTGGACCACGCATCTGGTACGCTTTCTTGACGTAAGCACTGGGTGTCTTTCAATAGATCTATCGATATACCATCTTCCCCAGGTGCTTCTCCTCGTTTCATAATTTTTAGAGCAAATTCTACTTCCTTTGTAATCTCTGGTACACTACTAACGTCTACACATGAATTTACTGATTCAACTACGGTCTTCGACGAATAAAGCTCTTGGTAAAATTCTTCTACTCTTTTTACCATTTTGTCTCAACATTTAATTATTTCTCCATTTCTATCTTTCAAACATATCATTTGCTGTCTTCCTAAAGCATGTCTGCGCTCGGTCACTTTAATACTTTTACCCATCCGAATAGTTTCCTCTATTTCATCCATGTTTCTATTTCTTTTTTCTAATCTCTGCCTTTTGTTGATAAGCTTGTTTAGTTCTACTCTTTCTATTTCGTCTCTCCTGCTTTTAATCTGCATGGTCCTTCTTCTTTAAATTAGGTCATTTGTAGCTTGGGAGTATTTATTTTCTCTAATGTTTTTTGTACTTCCTACATTCTTTGCCGATTCCTTAATGATTACAAAGGATAACGAAGGCGGAGCATGCCGACAGGAGACCTTTTGGTCCATATCTAGTTCGGATGCAAAAAAAATCACAACAATAATAAATTAATAAATAAAAACTATAATAATGTAAATAACAAATAAAATACATAAATGAATGCATAGGTATAGTTAAATAATAAACAAACAGGTAAATAGTAAATAATAATAAATTGGCATATAACTAATAATAAATGAGAATCAGACAAATTACAACAAAACAAAACAAAATAATATAAAATAAATTATAATCATTACAGCATTTTGCTTAGGTGTTTATCTAAATGATTCTTAAAGCTTCGAACTGAACTACATTGCACTACCTGTGCAGGAAGTTTATTCCATTCATTAACTACACGGTTGGCGAAGTTGTTTCTACCCACTTCCAAATTGAATCTATTTCCGGATAGTTTAATATCAATTGTTTCTTGTCTGATTTTCATTCAACGTGAAAATTTTGTCACTTTTGATGTCAATTCCCTTTAGAATTTTAAAGACCTGTATCAAGTCACCTTTGAGTCTACGCTTTTTTAGGGAAAACAGATTCATATGTTTTAGTCGATTTTCGCATGATTATTTTTGATATTTGGAATCAGTTTTGTGGCTCAGAAACAGCATATTCCAAATGTGGACGAACTAACGATTTATATAGCTTGATAATGAGTGATGGACTTTTGAAGTCAAAAGATCGCGCAATCAGTCCTAGAATCTTATTTGATTTCTCAGAGGCTGAAATACACTGCTTGGATGATTTGAGATCGTTACTGATAATTACGCCGAGATCTTTTTCACTATTCACTTTTGTTAACGAATTTCCAAATAACTTGTAATCGTACTTACTGTTATTTTTACCTATGTGCATTACCTTGCATTTACTTGTGTTAAATTTCATTAGCCACTTTTCAGACCATTGCTGTAATTTATCTAAATCTTCTTGAATATCTAATTGGTTTAAGTGATCATTTGTCATTCCGCACAGTTTTGTATCATCAGCAAATTTGGATACAGTAGATTTTAGTCCATGGTCTATATAATTTGTTTATACTATGAATAGAAGTGGCCTAAGAACGGAACCCTGAGGAACTCCACACATGTAACATTTTTTCCATCTAGAAGTTTTTCCATTTAAAACGACTCTGTTTTCGATCATTCAACCAATTACTAGTCCAACTTAATATGCTACCACTTATTCCGTGTGAAGCTAATTTAGTAAGTAGTCTTTCGTGGGGGACGGTATCAAATGCTTTTGCAAAGTCTAGATATATTAAATCTATATTGTTTCTTTTGTCATAATTCGAGATAACTGTGTTGTAGAATTCGAGTAAGTTAGTCACGCAAGAACGTTTCCGTCTGAAACCATGCTGGCTATCATTTATCAAACGGTTACTTTCTAAATGATGTTCGATAGTTTCCATTATTTTTCCTACGATTGAAGTCAAACTTATGAGCCTATAGTTATTTGGTTTCTTTGTGTCACCTTTTTTCAATATGGGAGTAACGTTAGCTAGCTTCCATTCTCTTGGGACATCTCCGGATATGATGGATTTCTTGAAAACAATTTCTAATGGAGCAACAATCTCATTTTTCATTTCCTTTAAGATTCTTGGATGCCAACCGTAGGTCCTTGTTTATTAACTTTGAGTTTCTCTATACACCTTTTAATTTTTTTCTTTTGTTATATTTACCGTAGTGAGTAAGTTTACCCTAGACTTTTCACAGGTTTCAGTTTGGACTTCACTTTGAGGTGTTTCGTTTACAAATACCGAGCTAAAATAATTGTTTAAAATATTACACATTCCTTCATTTGAATATTCAAGTTGATCGTCAGCAGATAATAGTGGACCAATGTGATTCCTAACAACCTTTTTATCTCTAATGTAACTATAGAATTCTTTGGGATTCTCTTTGGATTTATCAGCGATATTCATTTCGTACTGTCGTTTTTTTTATTGTCTTTTTTAAATCTCTCTGTATTGATACATAACTTTCATAGTCATTAGATGCACCCGAGCACTTACATTTCTTATAAGCCTGTCTCTTTTTTTAGCAATACTTTTTTCAGTTTCTTTGTCGAGCCACTTTGGGCGAGCCTGATTTGGGGGACGTCTGTCCTTAAAATGAATGTAAGTATGAATCATCTTAGTGAGCGTATTTTGAAATATCTCCCACATTTGATCTACAGGTCTTTCGCTTAATTTTGCCTCCCAGTCTGTAAGCTGAAGCTCCTGACGTAGTCCTATGAACTGAGCTTTGCTGAAATCGGGTATTTTAGAAACACAAGTATCTATTCTAAAAAAAATTAGGAGTTTGAATCTAAGTTGTGATCGCTATTTATAACAGTTTCACCAACTTCTACATCAGTTACCATGCTTTCGCGGCTAGTGATCAAAAGATCGAGTAAGTTTCCATATCTTGTAAGCTCTTTTACGTGCTGAATTAAGTAATTGTCACCAAGAAAATCAATCAAGCTACTACCTATATGGCCATGTTCAAGGGCCATCCAATCAATGTCAGTAAAATTGAAATTACCCATTATCAATAAATCCCGGTTGTAGAAACTAGACAGTTCTTGAAATAACAGTTTGTCGTCTGCTAATGATAATGTCTTTGGCCTATATATTACACCTACATTCATTTTTTTTCCATTTGTTTGGGTTAACTCAACCCACAAACTATGCATCCTGTTTCACTTTCTCTAAAACACAAGCATAGACATTGTTTTTAACGCACAACAGAACACCCCCACCTTTCTTGTGGTTTTTATCCTGATGAAAGTGTTTAAATCCCGCAATATTAAATTCAGCTTCGAACTCTGTACCATTTAACCATGTCTCAGTTATTCCTATCATATCGAGATTTTCGCTTTTGACATACGCCTGTATTTCTCGAAATTTGTTCCTAATATTACAAGCATTAAAGTACATGGTTTTAAGAAATTCGTGAATATTTCTTTTTGACACATTTTGAGTTTCAATATCATGTCTTACATTATAATTTTGTTTTTTATTGACACCTTGCTCTATATTATGCCTCATTAATATTTCTCCAATAAAAATTAACATTTCCCCATCATGGACACCTGGTCGCTCACTAAATTCAAATTAATATCTTCCACGGTGTCCTCATTAGTTCTTAGAGCTTCGAATCTAATTTTAATTTCTAACTGAAATTTCTTGTTATTATCCTTAACCTTTGCAAGGCTTATTTTCTTTCTTAAAATTAGTTTATTTCTATCGGCTCTGAAATTAAATTTAGCTGTGCAACCTACCATTCTATGGTCACTACCAATGTTGACTTTATTTATCACCGTAACATTGTTAACGCTTTTGCTCTCATCTCCTAATATGAAGTCTATTTCGTTCTTTGTTGTTTCATTTGGACTTCTCCACTTCCATTTACGACCTACACGCTTTTGGAAAAAAGTGTTCATTATCCTCATGTTGTAGTTCTCTGCAAAATTGACTAACATCTCGCCTCTGTCGTTTCTTTCGCTTACTCCAAACTTACCAATGCACGTCTCATCGCCCATCTTTTTACCCAATTTAGCATTAAAGTCGCCTATTACCAACGTGTACTTACTTTTTTCTTGATCCATTACCTGACTTAAATCATCATAGAACGACTCAATTTCATCATCTGAACTCTGTGAAGTTGGTGCATAAACCTGAACTATTTTTAGAGTGTACCTTTTACACAGCCAAATCACAATCCAAGCTACCCTGTCTGACAAACTACTGAATTTGACTACGTTACCAGCAACCTCTTGGTTTATCAAGAATCCTACTCCACTAGATCTTTCTTTGTCCTTACCTCTATAGAACAGGTGGTGGCCATCTTGTAATTGTATCAGCTTTTCTTCCGCTCTTCGGACTTCGCTCAGTCCTACGATGTCCCACATGATGTTGTCTAGTTCTTCCATTAAACTCTCCAGCCTGTGATCTTCTGAGAGACTTCTTACGTTGTAAGTATAGATCTTCATTTTCTTCATGTTGTTTAATGCCCAAGGCTTGGATCTGCTTGGGCAGTGCTTACTCACAATCGGTGGCACACTGCCCGTAAGCACACGAGGCAATGCGGTTGGACCTTTAGGAGACGATGATCCAACAGGAACGCCCGGTTTTGTTTTGGTTGTGCTATTCATATTGGCTATGAAGGGGGGTTGGCAGTAATCTCACCTCCGTGCCAACTGGTTTCTGGTGAGATATTTCTCTGGTGTCACCTTATTATATTCGGTGAAGCCCTATATCCATAGGGTGCCCAATGGTCCACGCCGTCATTATGACGGTACCCCATATATCTATGAGGAGTTTCCCTGTTCGCCATCAGGGACGTGCCAGTTTGCAGTGGGTCCTGCGACTGTGCGTTTGAGCTGCTCTTTGTCTAATCTTTCTTACAAAACCTGTTCGATATGGGTGACCATGCAGAGATTGTCTCTCTATCGACATAGCTTTTGTAGTCATTAAAATTCTCAAGCCTATCCACCACATCAAGGTGTCAACTCTCGGATAGGTCTATATATATATCCATATATATATATTATATAATATATATAAATATATATATATACATATATATGTGTGTGTGTGTGTGTGTACGTATGTGTGTAGGTGTAGGTGTGTGTGTGTGTGCGCGCGCGAGTACCAAAAGGCCCTATCGCCATTAAAAAAAAAAAAAAAAAAAAAAAAAAAAAAAACCATCCGCTGTGTCCACTGGCTTAGTTCCTTGCGGCTGAAGGTTCATCCCCGACTTCCGCCCAGTGCTTGGGGGTGTGGGGTGTGGGGGTCAGAGGCAATGCAAGAGGGTCGAGACCCATGAAAGTGTTCTTCAGCATTCCAAGGCCGCGTCGGTGGGAACCAGTCCACCAGCAAAACATTTGCAGAGGTTTTAGAAAAGACTGTTACTTTGTCTAAGTACTTCTATTGTGAGTGGTGGCACGCCGTAGAATAATCTTCTGCCCCGTGATTATAATCAACAATGCTCCGAGTTTTACCCAGGGGTATAATACGATGACGTATACA
>NC_134787.1:24041842-24099342 GCF_046742065.1 Oratosquilla oratoria
CATATATAAATATAACAAAACTAAGATATTATATAACAATATCAATATGTAATTATAAATATCATTAAAAAACTATGAATATAAAAATATACTCATAATATATATAGATATATAAATATATAAGTACATAATAATATATATATACTGAATAAATATATATAAATATTAGTATAAAACTATAATAACTTATATGTCATATATATACATATAATAAAAATATAAATAGATATATATATTATATATATGTCTATCAACTATAAAAATAAATATGTAAACAGTATATCTTATATAACCAGATATATCAATATAATATATTACATTATCATACAATATACATTATATATATATTATATATATATACTATCATATAACAATATATAATATAAATTTATAAATACAATATCATATAATATATAATAACTATAAAATATATATATATATAATATATAGTATATATATTATATATAAATATATATTAAAATTATATAATATATATTATTTATTATACTATATATATATAATATTTTATACTATATATATTTATATAAAATATTTATATAATTATATATTATAAAAAATATATAAAATAAATTTACAATAAATTATATAAATATATATATAAAAACAATATATATATATTATATAATACATTTATAAATATATTTATTTATATAATATAAATATATAACTAATACATATATAAATATTAATATATTATATAAAAAATATAAATAAAACATATATATATATATAAAAAATATATATAGATATAACTATATATATTACATATTAAATATAAATACATCTAAACTCTTATATATATATATTATATATATTCAATATATAAATATAATTATAATATTTATATATAAATAAAGATATTATATAAATATTTTATATTTTTTTATTATAATATTATATATAAATATATATATAATAATATCAACCACAATGCACTTTAATGGGAGCTTTCGCAGTCAGGCTCGTAGATTCCTATTAGCGCTAAAATTTTCAATTGTCTCGGAATTCATGAGGCAGAGGGGTGACTTAGCTAATTTGGAAACCGATATTTAAAAAAAGATACGCCATAAATTGTTGCATAAATGTATTTGAAATTAAAAACATGACTCATAATGTTACAATTTTTACTTACTGGTGTGTGATAAGGCTTTGTTAATTTATTTATAAGGTAAAACTAAAAATAGGTAATTATTTTTACTGAAGTAACTATGAGCACTAAAAATAAGAGGATATCGATTTGAATGTTGAAAAATAATGGATATCACTGTCACGTCCTGTATATGAAGATAATCAATGAGATAAAAAATAACAGTGGTGGCGGACGTACGAAGTTAATGACAGTTTTGTAAAGAATAGTCTTTTAGATCTGCTGGGAGCTATTTTCAAACAAATATGACTAAATATACGTGTGCCGTGGCAATCTGTACGTCAGATTCAAGAAAAAATAAGAGGGAGACAAATTTTATCGTATCGAAAACATTAAGTTTTCGATGCAAAATTATATTTTCGATACATTACATGGATTTGCCTATTGCTTGGTGCATTCAAATGAAAGTATATATCAGTATACGTCCATTGAAGTCGGTAGAAAATGACAAATTGCTTGGCTTGATACAATTATAGGCTGTTTTACGAATATCATCTGTGATTATAAATAGAGGCTCAAACAATGCTATATGCCGTTTGCAATCATGAAATTAATTGACTTAAATTTCAGACACAATAATGTACAACGATACACCTCTGTAAGCTTATAAAACTTGCCCAAAAAAGTATTTATTTTCCGGCAAGAATTACAAAATCTGGCGGTGTCTGGTATCAACTTGCTCACTGCGAAAGCTCTAATTCTAAGCCACCAACATCAAAAGATACGTGGAGGCCAACATGCAGAAATTGAAACGTGGCACGGCCAAGGACTCGAGCACGGCTAGCGCCTGACAAGTGCTGTAGTGATTTAACCGATTGCTCCATCAGGAGAGATATAATTTGAGCTCAACTTTTCTTGTATATTTGTATGCTCGAGTTACACATACACGAAATTTTGCATTCAACCCATCTCCACTATAGTATAATTGGTAAGTATAAGAACGCGGGAAAGTATTTGTACAACACTGAATGGGTCCCAGTGAATAGAGATCAATTTCTGCATGTTGGCCTCCACGATCTCTCGATGTTGATGGCTTAGAATTAAAGTGCATTGTGGTTGATAGGCATGGGCATGAGAAATCCTCATCTCTTTCACTTCTTCCTGGTTTAAACCATGAGAACATTGCATTAAGGTACTTCCCAAGAAATACTGCCACTTCATCCTTCATGCACCCCTCTTATGGAACAAGTACAGTAAACCCTCTTTAGGTCGGAATGCTAGGGGCTGAGGCCTTTCTGTCTAATGGAAAGTTCTGACTTATAGAACCCCCCCCCTAAAAAAAAAAAAAAAAAAAAAAAATGGACTTACCTGTACCATGTTTTCAGGCAGGAATAAGGTGTAATCCAAGCATTAGGAGGGCCTTTTAGTAGGATGTAGAGGTGTTAGGGGACTCAAGATCACTTCTGTACAAAATGTTCTATCCATAATATGTACAGTATTCACATAAATTGTAACTTAAATCACTGTGCAGTACATTACTTACAATACACTTTATATACACCACTTATTGTATACAGGCCTTAATCACTACTGTACAGCACTAGAGAATTCTATATTACTCCATGTCCGAATCTCTGCTGCTGGAAATTACTGCTGGCAGCTCTGAGAAAACACTGCTGAGGATGCTAGATTCACTACTGGTGGAAGGTTGCTCCCTACCTGCCTGTTGAACTGCCCGTGGCTTGAAAAAGTCAGATTGTTTTCTGCTTTAGACTGGCATACTGCCTCTTTATTATAATTGATCTAACATCTCTTACCTTACCTTACCACTGTGCCATATCCTCTTGGACTTCGGCAACCATGGAGCGCCACCATTCACGGTCCCTAGTTACTTGTAACATCTGTGCTGGTTTGAGTTGTTTTCCCGTCGCCCTCATCAGCCCGTCCATATACTTCTCCCTCTCCTTTCCTCTTGCTCTCCTTCCCTCCACCATTCCCGTCATCACCACCTCTTCCAACCCTTCCCTCCTCATTATATGTCCTAAGAATCGCAACTGTCTTTTCCTTATTGTTGTCATCAATTCCCTATCTGTCTCCATTTCTCTCAATACTTCTTCATCTTAGGGGGGAATAATAAGTTCCAAATCCATCATATTCCATTAACCCCTCCATTGCCTTGTCAAAGTGAAAACGAATTTCTGATAACTTCACTTTGGCAGGAATGGCACCCTCACCTTCACTTTCACTCTCCACTGCAGCAGCTGAGGCTTCCTGTGTGGCACTGGTGGCTATTTCTTCCTCACTCTGGTAGTGGTAGCCTTGATCCTGAGAGTCACCCTCAAGCCACTCAATGATATTGTCCTCGGTGACGTCAGGCTCACCACCCTTGTGAGCAGGGTTCACAAAGTCCTTCAGGGCTAAAACCAGTAAAATCAACCTCCACATCAGTCCCACACAGGACTGTTCCAGGCATTGCTGAGGATGGAGGGTTGAAGGCCATTCCAGGCATCAGCCCAGTTGAACACAGCATTGTGCAAATTGTATGCCTTAAAATTTGCTAAGTGGTCTTGAAAACCCTGCAGTTGTGAGTGTGCTGGTGAAAATAACAACACTGAGAGCGTCAAGGAGCGGAGTGGCAGGAACAAGACTGCCCGTCAAAACATGATGCAATGCTTCCATGCCAACTTATTTCAAATTAATTTTTCCAACTGAAATTTTTTATTTTTTTAATGTTTTTTTTTTTCCATTACAACTTAAAGGAGTTAAAGACAAATAGAGTTCCGACTTAAAGAGGGTTTACTGTAGTTACTTTACTCCATATACTCCTCTCCAATTCACCATCTTCCATGCATATTTTCACTTGACATTCTGACCATGAGTCCTTCATCCCATCCATCCACCTTTTCCTTGTTATACTCCTTGTTCACTCCCAGCATGGTACAGTTACAAATGATCAGTGATAATTCAATTAATGTGACTACTAATTGATTAGCTTATTTACTGGAGTATTAACAAGTATATTTAATAGAAAAGGTAAAACATGTTAAATATTTTTGATTGCTGAAATTGCTGGAATATAGTGTCAGTAAAGTATACAAAATATAGTAATAGCAAATTCTTCTCTCTATGATAGATATTTTTCTGGCAGGTCCCTGGTTCTGTGGAAGGGGCTGCGAACACGTGGGCGATGTCAGATCTTCACACTGCTTCTGCTGTTGATGGCCCTTACTGGGATCTCCATGATCTCAAACTACTTGACGCATTGTAAAATTATAGGAATGAAAATTCTGAGGGAATTTAATGCAGAGTGGCCAGAGAGTGAAACTTTAGGGAAGAACAGTGAAATGCTTTCTCATCCAAAGGGGATTATATATCACCCCAGTCACCCTGAGAATATTGTGCTCAAAGATCAGGAAGACAAAGTGCTGCCTTTAAGAAATCTTAGTTCTAAAGATTCATTTGGCCAAAATAATACACAGCTTCATCAGGCAGAAAAAAAATGGACATTGAATGATAGATATCATGACAACTGGAGAAACCTTAGTGATTGGGAAGTTACAAATTTATCAGTATTGGGGAAGATATTATTCCTCGGTTTAAAAATAAGTGGAGAAAGAGAAAGAAGTTTCACCATTGCTGTATGGAAGCATGGGAAGTCAATAGAATCTCGCCTGATCAGACAGTATGGAAAGAAAAATAATGATCCATTTGGCAAGTGTTCTGTCAAAAATTGTAAACTCACATATAATGACACTGCAGTAACTAAAGCTGATGCTGTACTGATTCATCTTCACCGAACTAAAGGACCTGACACACTGCCAGAAAGAGGTAGCCCCTCACAGCGATGGATCTGGTTAACAGATGAATCGCCATACCACACTTTCATGAGCACACAAAAATACAAACTCCACCACTATAATGGCCTTTTCAATTGGTCCATGTCATACCGCATGGACAGTGATATACCTGTACCTTATGGAAGAACTGTGCCCCTTTCAACTGGACATTTGGAAGCCCTGAGTAAGGATTATCAAAACAAAACAAAACTGGTCGCTATATTGATCTCCAACTGTGGTGGTCGTAATGGACGCATGGCATATGTGAAGGAGTTGCAAAAACATATTAATGTTGATGTATATGGGAAGTGTGGTACTCTGAAGTGTGCAGGGCATTACAATAAAGACTGTCCAGCCATAGACCATTACAAATTCTACCTTGCCTTTGAGAACAGTAATTGCCAGGAGTACTTAACTGAGAAGGTATCTGTCAGTGTTAGTGTTTTTGTGAATAACAAGTATGTATGTATATATCATTGCCTCAAATTTCAGTAAATGAAAATTCACAGCCCTACAGTAGCTGACAATAGTCTTGGGTATTCATTGTAATAGTGTGGGACTATTTCTCTGTCATCTACTGAAAGAAGTAGAATGGTAGGTGGCAGTAATTTGTTGTCAGCTCTCATCATGTTTAATGGTGGAGGAAATACAAAATTGATAAAATGAGACCTTAGGCCCAGTCTGGGGACTAAGTGTCAGACCCTTGGGAATGCACCTCCAAGTGAAAGTGAGGAAGCAGATGAAGATAGCAAATGACCACCAGGGAGATAGATTTCTATGTCTTTGTTAGACCACCTGGTGCAGTTACCTGTCACTGGTTTATTTATTTGTGTACCTAGTTGTATCTTACGGGAAGGGGAGCTATGCTCATGGTGTCCTGCTTTTGTATCTCGCAGTGTCTAGTTTGCTCTTAAATTCTAGTATGGATTTTGCACACACTGTTGTGTGTGTGTGTGTGTGTGATTCACCATGGTCTTGGATCACATGTTGGACTCATGATTGACAATTGTTACCCTCCTGGGTGAGAGCTCAGAGCTCATATATGGCCCAATCTATGAATAATGCTGTGACTTCACACACATAAACTTGACCTTGCGAAATACAAAAACAGGTCACCACAAGATAGTTCCCCTTCCTGTAAAATACTAGGTAAATACACACAATTAAAAATAATGGATAAATTTAGAACTGTACATGAATTTCAGTCTAGGTATATTAGAAAACTAGAGAATAGGAGATGGGACCCAATGAGCATTGCTCCTATCCTGTATACTACAATTAGGTAAACACACACACATAATTCTGCCCATCAGAGTTGGCTCACTGCACCACTGAGCCATGTGTATGTGTGTTTAATTAAATATATATGTATCTGCTCCTTGCTTTTGTTGGAATCTCCTTTCCTGTTAATTTGTATCACCATTTTATGGGGGAGGTCATCTTTGGTGTGTAGTCTAGATTGGATTTCTTTCTGTAGCCTCTGGGAATGTGATTTTTTTTTTATTATATTAAGAATAATATATAATTGTTGCCTCAAATTTCACTATCTAGATTTTCTGCAGCCCCACAGTGGATTGGAACAGTCCTGAGACCCTCCCGTCAATCTCTATGGGAAGAAACTTGGATTGTTGTCTACGTATGGCTTAGATAACACCATATAAGAGAAAACAGAAAGTGAAAAAGACTTGAGAGTATTAGTGAGTCCTGACTTTAAATCCAGGAAAAAGTGCATTAGTGCCAGGAGTAGGGCTAACAGGGTATTAGGATTCATTGCTAGGATAGTTACAAACAAAAGTGTAGATGCAGTTATCAATAGTTAGACCCACCCTTGACTATGCAGTAGTTTTGGTCTTCATCCTATATAATGGACATTAATTCACTAGAATCAGTAGAGAAGAATAACCAAAATTGTACAAAGGCTTAGAAATTTACCTTTTGATGACAGACTTAACCACTTTAAATTATACTCCCTGGAAAGAGGAAATGTGGGGTGATCTAATAGAGGTATTCCAATGGGTCAAAGGTTTTAACAAAGGTGATGCAGGCAAAGTCATCATATTATCACAGCAGGGTATGGCTCATAGTATTGCATATAAATTGGACAAATTTAAGTTTAAGAAGGAAATAGGCAAAAACTAGTTTACCAATAGAGTGGTTAACAAATGGAATAGACTTACTAGCCATGTAGTGAATGCCAAAACAATTAGTTGTTTTAAAAGATTAGATAACTTTATGGATGGGGATGACAGGTGGTAATGGACATGGAATTGCATGGTGTAGGCTGTATGGTGTTTTACAATCTCCTCCATTCATATATCCTTATGTTGTATTAGTGTGGAACTGTTTCTGCATCACTAGCTTATAGTGGTAATAGGTCATCAGTTTTTATGGGAAAAGGTGGAGGGAATGCAGTCAAAGATGGAGTTCTTAAGCCCAAAGCAGAGATTGAGTGACAGCCCCTTGGGACTGCACCTCCACGTAGAGATAGGTTGATGGGTTTTGAAGATGGGTGGCAGGGAGAACATTCTGACATCTACAAGTAACTTGCAGAACCACCAATAGCAGGTACCCATCATTGGCTCCTGGTTTTCACTTACCTTCTGTATTGTTTGCGACTTGTTCCATAGCTCTATCTAAAGATGGTTATTGGTTTATGTCAAATTTTACCAAATCTATTTATATTTCCATTTTGTATTCCATCAGTTTTGCATTGCACCCTTTTTTTCATAACTTCAACCAAGTTCATAGGTAACCGTGGAAACATTCTTTTGACTTTGGTACCTGTCATAGCCATAACAGTAAATCAGCCTTGTATTGGTGTTTAATTTTTTCCTTTATTTCAGGTCTGGTGGAATGCCTTGCACAAGGGTGCGGTGCCTGTGGTCATGGGAGGCTTATCTACGCATGACACTTCAAAAATCCTTCCACCCAATTCTTTCATTCACGTGGATGACTTCACTTCACCAAAACAATTGGCCACTTACCTTTTGTAAGTACACTAGTTAAAACTCGTTGAATTGGTGGAGTGGAATGGGTGGGAGTGGGTCCATGCCTTGACTGGCTACCCCATTTATAAGGGGGAAGAAGCCCTTTGTATATAGTTTTCTATAGATCAATCAATGGGAGCAGACACCATGACCACACATAGCTCCGCACATCCTTCTCCAGCCCTGTGTATGAGTAGCCTTTCCTAGGTCAGTAACTAACTTTTTTCATTTTCACTTAAATGTTCATCTAAATATTTCTCTGGTTTAGTCATAATAGGAATATAAATAACAAAAGAATACTTAAACGGTACCATGATAATGACTGAAGGATGCTTCTAGAATATAGGGCACCTGATGGCAATTGTTAGGACCAAATATATATATATATATATATATATATATATGTATATATATATATATATATATATATATATATATATATATATATATATGTATATATATATGTATATATATATGTATATATATATGTATATATATATGTATACATATATGTATATATATATATATATATAATATATATATATTACACACACACACACTTTCGTCGGATGGACAATGAGAATTGGAGTTCCGAAGAAAAAGCTAAATCTACGCGGATCTCAACGTCAAAGAAGTACCTTATTGTATTTATAGGGAAGGGGAAAGCTCGTGTAGTGGGAAGGTGATAAAAAAGAAGGAGAGGGATTACTGAGGGAAATGGAAGGAAATGAGGAAGGAGAGGACTTGGTCCAGGAGGCCAGGCATCTTGTAAACAAACGAAGAACTGAGGATTTTGAAGAAGGGATTAACAAAAATGTAAAGATTAGGAATATAGATAAGAGCAGCACAATGGAAGGTGAAGATAATAATTTCCAGGGATTTAATGAGGGGGGGGGAGGATACCAACCTCCCCCGATTAGCAAGACTAGAGGAAAAACTTTAAAAAATGACCGAACAGTGGGAGAATAGGTTCAGCAACATAGCAAAGATTGCGCAGAGTTGAAAAATTGGAAGAACTAGAGGTGAACAAAAACTTAACTAATGAAATAGAAGAATTAAAAAAGATAGTTAAAAGAAGAGAATGAAGAATTAAAGAGGAATAATAAAGACAATAAAGAGGCCATAGCAAAAGAAGCACAGGGTTGGAAACAAATACAAACAGTAGAGTTGCATTAACTGACATAATTAGACAGCAAATGAAAGCACAAACTGAAGACTCGGTTATTAAAGTGATGAGACAGAAGGAGAATATAGTAAGAGACTTAGCAGATAAAAAGAAATATATAATTATATTAGGAATGGAAGAGAAATTTAACCTAAATAGAACCACAAGAATCAATGAGGAAAAAGAAAAAGTAAGCAGTTTACTAGAATTAGTTCAGGAAGATGAACCTGAAATCATGAAACAAATTGAAGAGATGTATAGACTCGGAAAGTATAGTACAGATAATACCAGACCAATTAAGATTAAATTCAGGTCACAAACGATGGCAGAGAATATCTTAGCAAAAACAGGGAAACTAGGAGCAAGTGAACAATATAAAAAGGTATGGATAAAAAGAGAAATGAATAAAGAGGAAAGAGAGGAGGAAAAAATGAAAAGACATGAAGCTAAGGAAAAAAACGAGAACAGAACAGAGTCAGAAAAAGAGAAATTCTATTGGAGAGTAGTGAATATGAAAGTAAGGAAATACGACATACTAAAGAAAAACAAAAGGGAAACAGAGAATACAATGGAAGTGGCAGAAAACTAAGTGTCTTACACAAATATAGATGGATTAATAACAGGATTGAATGAGCTGAATGATTATCTGAAGGAAAAAGAACCGGACATAATGGGAATTGTAGAAACGAAATTAAAAGGTCCACTACCACCCAACAGTGTAGGACATGATACATATAATTATTGGATTAGAAACTGAGAGACAAAACAAGGGGGTGGAGTTATGTTCCTGACTAAGAAGGATATAAACGTGAGGTGTGTCACATATGGAAAGAATACAGTACAGATGATTACGATCGAAGTGGAAGACAGATAAGAAGAGCAGAAAGTTTGTGATAAATTATGTGCCTCCAAAAACAGCCTCGTGGGAAGAGTGAACATAAAAGTATGTTAGAGGACACAAGGATAACATTACATAAGATAATGGAAGATGGAGGAAGAATAGTTATGATGGGCGACTTTAATTGCAAAGAAGTCTGCTGGGAAGAGATGACAGTAAAGGGTGGAGATGGCTCATGGGGAAATGTTCTACTCGAGATGATTATTGACCATACAATGACACAGTGGATACAGGAGAACACTAGGTATAGAAATGAAGAACCATCGAGACTAGACCTAATAATAACATCTGAACCTAGAATAGTGGAAAAGATTGAATATAAAATGCCAATAAGTAAAAGTGACCACATATTGATTGAACTGGAAATAAATGAGGAAAAATACATGAAAAGAAATGAACAATATAGAAAAGGAAGAATGTATGAAAAAACAAACTTTGATAAAATTTAAGAGAATTCTTTCAAAAAGAAAACTGGGAAGGAATATACAAAGAAGAAACAACAGTGGAAGAGAAATGGAATATTTGGACAAAAATTTATAAAAAAAAAAAGGAGTGGAAAAGTATGTCCCAAGACAAAAACAAGAAAAAGAATATGTGAAGTGCTGGTACAACAAAAGTTGTAGGGAGTTAAAAGACAAAAGAGGTGAAGCTTGGTCCAAATGGAAGACAAAAGACTTGAAAAATGGAAAATATATACTTGTTATAGAAATGAATATAAGTGTGCAGAGAAGAAAAGAGAAAATATGAAAAAGATGTCAGAGAAAAATGTAAAGATCAACCAAAATTATTTTACAGATTTGTAAACAAACTGAAAAACAAACAAGATTTGGAGAAATTAAGACAAGGAGGAGTTGAATACACAGAGGAAATAGAAATGGCGGAAATTATGAACAAGCATTTCAAATCAGTGTTTACAAGGGAGAACATACAACCTGAAGAGATCAAATGGAAAGAGAAAGTCCCCCCTATGAAAGAAATAGAAGTAACAAAGAATGAAATAATGAAACACTTGAGTAATCTTGATGTCAGAAAATCGCATGGACCAGATGAAATAGCAAACTGGATTTTGTAATGCAGAAAAGAACTGGCAGACAAAATACATAGCATAATAAACAGTTCCTTGAAAGAAGGAAAAGTTCCAAAAGATTGGAAAAAGGCAAATATAGTACCTATATATAAAGGGGGAAATAAAGAAGACCCTACCAACTATAGACCAGTCTCTCTAACAAGTACAACATCAAAAATTTGAGAAAGAATTGTCAAAAGTAGATGGGTAAAATATTTAGAAAAAAAAACAACATGCTAAATCCAAGGCAATTTGGATTCAGACAAGGACGATCATGCGTCACCAATTTAATATGTTTCTATTCAAGGCTAATAGATATAATACAAGAAAGAGATGGATGGGCTGATTGTGCATTTCTAGACCTAAAAAAAGCTTTTGACAAAGTACCACATAAGAAGTTGCTTAAGAAATTAGAAACTGAAGGAGGAATACAGGGCAAACTGCTTAAATGGATGGAAGACTTTTTGCATGAAAGAAAAATGAGAGTAGTGATAAGAGACAAACACTCAAGTTGGGATGAAGTAATAAGTGGCATTCCACAAGGAACAGTTTTGGCCCCAATAATGTTTGTTGTATATATTAATGATATGGATGAAGAAATTGAAAGTTATATGAGCTTCTTTGCAGATGATGCAAAACTATTAAAAAAAGTGAACACGGAAGAAGATTGTGAAACACTACAGGGTGATCTAAATAAAGTCTGGGAATGGAGTAGGAAGTGGGAGATGGAGTTCAATACTAAAAAGTGTAGTATAATGGAATTTGGAAAAAGCAAAAACAGAATAACAGGATCATATAAATTGGGAGAAGAAAGTATAAAAAAAGTTGAAAATGAGAAGGACCTGAGAGTCATTGTTATGAATAATATGTCACCTGAGAAACAAATACAGTCGAACCTCGAAAGCCCGGACTAATTAGGGGGAAGGGTGGTCCGGTCATCGAAAATATCGCCCTAACACCCATATATTTTCGTAGCTGTATACGTATAGGTAATGTATGATATGGCATAAACACATAAGAATAATACTCTAACACTGTAATAATAATACAGTATCATTATTACAGTATTGTTAGTATTATAGTATTATTAATACTATAATACTAATAATTCTGTAATAATAACTGTAATACAGGCATGTAAATGTACTGTATATACAGTGTACTGTACTGTATTTTCTATTACGTACACTGTAAATATTGGAAGGTATGCACGCGGGACAGTGGTGGCGGCCAGGGTTGCCACGTTTTCTACACTGCCGTGTAGAATGGAAGTGTTGCCATACCGGGGCATACATTTTTCTTGGGTGTGTGCAGACTTTCATAGCAAGATATACTTGTCAAACTTTGACAAAATGTTGGTTCTAGTTTTTTATTCTTGAATGTATATAAGGCCCCCATGCCCTAACAATCAGTAAGATATAAAAAATATTTTTTTATATTATTATCGCTAAAAGAAAGCTGAAACTTTAGCGTAGAATTTTTCTACACGGTAAAAATGTATCTTTTGCGGTATAATATTTTATTATAGGTAACACAATTACCAATAAAAGTCATATTTTGATGTACCATTTATTATTTGATAACTAGTTCTATGATTTTTAAACAAAAATTTGAGTTTTTTAATGTTTTTAATGGCCTGCTGATTTGTAGAAAAAAATTCCTCATGGCCTTGTGCAGTTGCCACATGCCGCTATTTTACTACGTTTTGGTTCAAATTCTATGAAACGGCAGCCCTGGTGATGGCTTGACTGGGCCGGGTTTGAGTACACGTGTACGGCCGTTGCTGCCACCTACCGGACAAATAGGGAACTTTGCTTGAAAAGTCTGCCCTTTGTTCATTTCGACCGGTCATATGAGGGTCCGGGCATTCGGGGTCCGGGCTTTCGAGGTTCGACTGTAAATAAGATTTTTGGTGAAACTTATAATTTAATAAGAACAATCAAAGTGGCATTTACATACCTGGATGAAGAAATGGTGAAGAAAATACTACTCACTCTGATAAAACCAAGATTGGAATATGCAGCAACAATGTGGTCACCAAGTACAAAAACATGTATAAAAAACTTGAAAGAATACAAAGAGCAATTACAAAATTGGCACCAACACTCTCAAAACTATCATATGAAGAGAGACTAGCAAAACTTGAGCTACAGACACTAGAGCAAAGAAGAGAGGAGGTTTGATAGCTATTTACAGAATCATGAAAGGCATAGAAATTATTGATAGAGAGGATCTAATAAAATGGGATGAAAGAAATACAAGAGGACACAGAAAGAAAATCAAGAAAGACAGCTATAGAAGAGACCTGAAAAAGAACAGCTTTCCTCACAGAGTAATAGACAGTTGGAACAAAATAGATGAGAAAGTAATGTGTGCAAAAACAATACATGAATTTAAAAATAGTTTAGATAAAATGAGATATGAAGACGGGACACCATGAGCATAGCTCCCCTTCCTGTAAAATACAACTAGGTAAATACATATATTTTTTTCTATATTGATATCATACACATTCACACTATTTCTTGATTGTGCATATCTACATCAACTTTAGTAATATAGATAATACATTGAGGTAATGGGCATATATGGAAAATAATAAATACATCATGGTAACAAAACCAGTCATCAGTTTGTTACCAGTGCTTAAGCCTTTCAGATTCAAATTATCATTTCCAATGTGACAGGTACAAAGCCTGTAATAACTACTATACATATTACCACTCTTAATCATGATTATCATGCTGTACTGTATTGGGCATAGAAGTCTTGTGGGTGACACTTATCATGGACATCACAGTGCTTGGTGGTGTATTCACACTCTTGGTTGTATATATGCAGCACATACCAAGGGCTTTTTCCCCCATGCAAGGCAAGTAACCAAGTCAAAAGGCAAGTACCCACTCCCACCCATTTTACCACTGCCCTGGGTCAGAACACAGCAAGGCCACTTCATTTACTGTATATTATATATCTATATATATATATATATATATATATATATATATATATATATATATATACATACATACATTTTAACAACCACAATGCACTTTAACATTTCAATTTCAGCATGCTGGCCTTTGATGGCTTAGAATTAAAGTGCATTGTGGTTGTTAAAATGTATCTCTAATCACCAGGACCCATTCAGTGTTGTACATATATATATATATATATATATATATATATATATATATATATATATATATATAATATAATATATATATATATATATATATATATATATATATATAATATAATTTTTTCTCTTTCCTTTCTTTTTTTCTTTCTTTCTTTGGGGGTATCTGAACACAAAAGAATGAAGACCATTAATTCCTAAGAAATATGTCCAGTATGATGCCAAGCACTGCAACATTCAACTATGGTAAGTTTATTAGTATAGTAATGTTCAGATGCTGGGGTTGCATTACACACAAGGTATATAATAAAAAATCTGATTTTTCACCGAAAAAATTGGGCTCCACTATATATGAGGTCATCTTATACACAAGTATATACAGTAATCAGTGCCCCTACTCTTCAGCCCCCTCATTCATACATAGCCACTCCCTACCCCCATCCTCCACCCTTCCTTTCATCACAGTATCATCTATACAGTCATTCTCCACTCACCCCTATCTCCTGCCTTCTTCCTCCCTTTCTCAACAGACACTGCCCCTTTCATCCCATCCACAGTTGTCCCTCCATGTTCAATCTCTTCACCTCTTTTTTTAATCTTTCTTCACTCTTTCCATGTATCCAAACTATCCCAATAATCTTTCATCAGCCCTATCTGCCATCTTTTTTTCACCCCAGCTCTCCTCTTCACCTCCTCATTTCTCACTCTATCCAACCTTGTAACTCCTAGCATACTTCTCAGACTTTTCATCTCACATTTAAACTTTTCCTCTCTCTTCCTCTTAAATTCCATGTCTCTGCCTCATAAAGTGCTGTGGGCATAATCACCACTTTATATAATCTCCTCTTTGCATCTATTCTCAAATGCCTATTTCTCATAACACTTTATAATCCTCTAAGGTATTTACTTGGTTCTCTCAGTCTACAATTCACTTCCACCTCCACTCCTCCCTTTCCTGCTACATGCAACCCCAAATACCTAAAACTATCCACTTCCTCCAGCCTCTCTCCTTTAAGACTTGTTTCCAACTCATTGCCATCCTCTCCCCTTGAAAGAGTACTCGGGCAACATGGAATAGGGAAATGCAATGAAAATGGACTCAGGTTGCTCACGCTATGCTCCGAACACTCTCTTACCATCACCAACACCAAATTTCAACTTAGAAATATGCACAAAGCAACACGGATGCACCCAAGATCAGGTCATTGGCACTTATTAGACTATGTGATAGTCAGGCAACGCAATATCAGTGAAGTCTTAATTACATGGGTTATGAGAGGAGCAGAGGCCTCAACAGATCATAGGCTGGTCAGATCCATACTGCGGCTTAAAATCAGACCTATCACCAGCAGAAGAAACCTCAGTCCTAAAATTAACCTAGCTGCTCTTCAAAACTCAAACACTAGAGAAGCTTTCCAACAGGCTGTGACAGATTCACTTCCACCAGCTCGACAACCAACAGGAGATTCAAACATCACCACTGAATCTCTCACTACATCATGGAGCAATGTTTGTGCCACCCTCCTGCAAACTGCAAAAGCCGTCTTAGGCTCAACCAATCGAAGACACCGCGACTGGTTTGATGAAAATGCCGAAAACATTCATGATCTTATCACGGCAAAGAACAAAGCCCATGACCTTTCCTCCGTAACCCATCTCCTACCACCAGAAACCAGTTGTCAGCAGTACGCTCCGAGCTCCAAAGACTCCTAAGAGACATGGAAAACAAGTGGTGGACCAACCTGGCAGCCCAGATGCAATCTTATATGGACCTAGGAGATCTCCATAACTTCTACTCCTCTTTGAAAACTGCGTATGGCCCTGCATACTCGGCGCTTACACCTGTCCGATCTGCTGATGGCACCCACCTACTCACAGACTCAACCCAAATACTCGATCGCTGGGCATCACACTTTAGGCAGCTACTAAACCACTCAAACCCTACTGACCCATCATTTCTCAGTGAAGTCCCACAACTTCCAGTCTCACATGAACTGGACTCAGTACCCACAATTGAGGAGGTAATTAAATCAATAGCTGCCCTTAAGAATCACAAAGCTGCCGGACCAGACAATATCCCAGCTGAACTCCTCAAATATGGGGGTATTGAAATTGCAACTCAATTACAACAGCTCTTCCAGTGCTGTTGGGAGTCTGGCTGCGTTCCACAACAATTTAAAGATGGAAAAATAGTTACTATCTATAAGAAAAAGGGTGACAAGTCTCTCTGCAACAACAGCAGAGGCATCACCATCCTCTCAACGGCTGGCAAGACGTTAGCACGCATTATGCTAATGAGACTTCTCTCTCACATAGCTGAGAGGATCCTTCCTGAATCACAATGTGGTTTTCGGCGGGAGAGGTCAACCACAGATATGGTATATGTAGCACGTTTGCTCCAGGAGAAATGCAGAGAGCAGCATCAAAACCTGTACATAGCTTTTGTAGACCTTAAGCCTTTGACTCCGTCGACCGCCCCCTGCTTTGGAACCTACTTGCAAAGTTCGGTTGCCCTCCTAAATTTCTCTCTGTAATCAGATCTCTACACAATGGCACAAATGCAGTGGTTGTTGCTGGAGGGAGAAGGTCAGATCCTTTCGAAGTATCAACTGGGGTTAAACAAGGCTGCGTTCTGGCACCAATCCTTTTCAACCTTTTTACCGCGGTCATAACCCAGGTATTCTACGCCAACAACGATGCAACTGGACTTGGAATAACCATCAACTATAGACTAGACGGCAACCTTTTCAACAATGCCAGACTGCGTGCAAAAACACGCACCTCCACCATCTCGGTCATCGAGCTCCAGTATGCTGATGATGCTGCATTTGTCAGCCACACACAGCAAGGACTGAAGAGCACACTGGATGCTGTTGTTGACTCTTACACTAGGGTAGGATTGGTGGTAAATACCAACAAGACCGAAGTGCTTTACCAACGCACTGGCCACAATGCACCTGTAGATGACCCTAATATTGAGATTGATGGAAATGCCCTAAAGGTTGTACCACATTTTACTTACCATGGATCAGTTTTGTCCTCTGACTTTCAATGATGAAATTACCCGCTGCATAGCTCTTGCTTCAACCGCTTTTGAAAGACTCTCTTATCATGTCTTCTATAATCACAACCTGACCCTGTCCACCAAGCGGTCAGTTTACTTAGCCGTCTGTCTCTCAGTCCTACTCTATGGATGTGAAGCCTGGGCTACTTACAGGCATCACATTAAAAAGCTGGAGAGATTCCATATTCACTGCCTCCAAAGAATCCTGGGGATCCACTGGTGGGATAAAATCCCCCACACAGCGATAAGGCAGCGTATGAATATACCTTGCCTCGAAGAAATCCTCATACAAAGGCAGTTCCGTTGGACTGGCCACATCATCCGCCAACCCACCAATAGACTACCCCGTATTGTTACTTATGGGGAACTTTACAATGGGCAATGTACCGTTGGCAGGCCCAAAAAGAGAATTAAAGATCACACTAAGGACTCTCTTGAAATTCAACATCAACCCTGCAGCCCTCGAAAGGGAAGCATCTGACAGGAAACAATGGAGATCTACTTTGCAAAGAGGGGCATATTATTTTAGAGATGACTACGAGAAAAAGGCTGAAGCTTGCAGAGCCAGACGCCACACACAACAGCGCCCACATCTTGGGCAGCACGTGTGTGACCAATGTGGAAGGAGTTGTGTCTCTCTGGCTGGCCTCAGGAGCCACCAAAGATCCCATGTAAACACACAAAAAAAAAAAATAAATAAATAAATAAAAAAATAAATAAATAAATAAATAAATAAATAAATAAAATCATCTTCACCTATTCACGCACGGAGTGATGTCGTCATCGTATCGATGGACAACCATAACTAACTAACTTTTCCCCACATTTACCTCCAACTTTCTCCTGTCACATACCATCATTAACTCCCTCCTTTGACCCTGCCACAAGTGCAGTGTCTTCAGCAAACAACTGGATCACCTCCCACTTTACTCCTTTTTTTTTATCCATTTCCCATTCCATGCCCATTTACCTCCTGCACCACCCCATACATGTACACACTGAACAGCCATGACGACATATCACAACCCTGACAGTCCCACCTTTACTTCAAACCACATGTTCTCTCCATTTACAATTCTAACAGACTGTACTCTCATAAGAACTCTTGACTGTTCTTAACAGCTTTCCCCCAATCCTATATATATGTAAAACCTCCCATAGAGTCTTTCTGTCTACTCTGTCATAAGCCTTTTCCAAATCCATAAAGGCCTAATAAACATCCTTACCTTTTGCTAAAGCTTTGTCACATACCTGCCTTAACACAAAAATCTGATCCATGCAACCAATACATTACCTAAACCCACACTGTTCCCCTCCTAATCCTCTTAATTAAAACATTCCCAATTACACTTAACAAACTGATCCTTCTGAAACTACTACATTCACATTTGGCACCTTTTCCCTTGTAAAGCAGAACTATACAGGCAATCTTTCAGTCCTCTGGCATTCCACCCTCCCTTAGACACACATTAAACAACCTGACTAGCCAGTCCACTATTACTGTACCTCCATTCTTCAGACACTCCGCATGACACCCATCTAACTTAGGTGCCTTACCTGCTCGTCATTTTCAAAACTACTTGTACTTTTTTCCCCAACATAATTTAATCCATAAAAAGTTAACAGAATCCCATTACCAGTGAGAACCTTAGCTTTCATTTTTCATAGTTATTTCCATATCATCTTCTATCATTTCCATATTTTCACATCTCTTACACCTGAAAGATATTCTAATTTTTTTTTTCTTGTCTTTTAGGTACCTGTCCTCAAATGCAAGCGCCTATAATTCTCATCATACTTGGAGGAAAGAATTTACTGCCTTGAATGAGCATGGTTATTTTGGATCAGATAACTACCACTATTGCCGAATATGTGAGGCACTTAATTACAACAGTCCTGCTCCGAAGGTATACAACCACCTTGAAAACTTTTGGAGTGTTTCAGAAGACTGTAATCTAACAAACTGGAAAGATAAACTTACACCAAAGTGACACATGTATATATTGTAATGTAAGTTATCATTCACACATACTTCCCCGTAACACTGGCAACATATGCCTTCCCCCTTGCACCAGAGTTTTCTCTGCATTTTATGACTTGTTTTTTCTATTTGCTCACCTTAGTCATTTGTTTGTAAGACCAAATATAATTATAAAAACAATCCACTATGTTGAATGGATTTAGTGATATCTAACAAAACTGATATCTGTGATTGTGTTATTAGTTACTGAATGTGATGCGTCAGGTACCTATATACTAAAGGCTTTTTCCCCCTTACCAGGGAGTTAGCCAAGTCAAAAGGCATATTACCCACTCCTACCCATTCCACTCCCATCCACCACCCTTTCCTACCCCATGATAGGAGGAAGAAAGAATACTGCCACTGAGTTTTCCCACTCAGGTCATAAAAGGCAGTTAAAACGAGATAGAGTGATGGGACTCGGCATCTTGCGCTCTGTAACCCGAACAGGTACATTCCTACAAGAAGTCAAGGCATAAGAGGGTCTGGGAGTTTTCAAATCAGAACCATGGTTTGACTCCTGCTTGGTATGTTTGTGGCTTCCCAACCCCTCTCTGCAGAGGTAGACATCAGAAGCACAGTAGCCCAGTGCTTGATTTCAATGCTATAAACTAGTTATTACAGTGAATTTGATTACACTGATGATGATAACTAACAGTGATAGCTCAACATTGTAGCCAAAAACAAATTTACCTTAGGGAGCTTGAAATACAGTTGACACAAAACAGAATAATTGCGTATAGGATTTGAACAAAAATGTTCATTGCTGTGAAAAAAAAAAAAATTATGCTCTATGTATCCATACCACAGTATCCAATAATCAACAAAATAAAGACAACCTACTAACAACACAAACATAAGGACTTAATAAATGGCTGTAATAGAATAACACCAACAGAGACCTACATTCAGAAAACAGAATCCTCCCATACAAAGTCATGAAAATGTTAGGCACGTAATTATATGCAAGACCCTTCAATCCACTCACCCCTCACATCACATTACACAAACACAACCAACTGCAACAAGAAAATAATTCAAGCAGCATTCAACTCAAACATCTACAACAGCCTACCCCCAAGTATCCCAAAAACATTTCCAGATGAAAATGTATACACACATGAAACAAATGCTTCTTCATAGATCATCAAATTCTAACTTTTGCCAAACTCTTCTATAGATCCTCCTAACAGAGAAATCACCTCCATAGCAACTGTGTTGGTATATCTATCCTCAGGTCATCACCTTACATAGAAACAGTACCAACACAGAATAGGCCTAAAAACATATATCAAATGCTCTAGATACAACCACCACACTGAAGACACAGAACACATTATGTTACATTGCCCCACAATACAATGTTGGAGAAATAAATTTCAAAGGCTTGTAACCTCCTACAATCCTTGTATGGTATATGTCCTTAGCATAAACCAAACCCCTTTAATGGATACTGAAATATTTGAATACCTTTAATTGTGCTGGTGATGTACTCATAATCAGAAGTATGATGATCTCACATTCACTTGATTGTGAGTTCAAGTCCTGCACTTCTCTCTGATGCCCAAAAGTGACTGTTACCTGCCCCAAAAGTGTGTAGGGCTTTAGACACAGATATGTGCTTCCTGGCATAGGATCTTCAACTTTATTTTCTGTGATGAATATTATGATTCATAAATCACTACTGTAGTGACACTAAAGTCAATAAATGTTGGGCTGTCACAACCTGAACCTCCTGAGCAGTCAGACCTGTTTCTGTCAAGTCCATCATCAAGGCAGAAAAAACAAATGTTTATTGGGATAAAAAAGGCATGCATGTATGCTTGCTAGATGATATTTTATGAAATAAAACATTGACATTTTTTGTACTTTGTGTTATTAATCAATAACCCTTTGGAGTCTGTATTCAATTTCATTCAGCCGAGGAGAATCTGTACCATCACTAAAGACTGTTCCTGGTTCAGAGGGTAGGTGTATATCCCTCCCCTCCCTATTCTGTTCATGGTGAGGTGCCACTGAGCAAGGTGGGGATAGAGCAAAGGGCTGCTGCACCCATTATATTGTTGTTTTGCTTTCAGCCTTAAAAAAAAAAAAAAGAAGAAGAAGAAGCACCCAATCCAGGTAAGGGTGGGGGGGGGGGGGCTATTTCTGAGTTATGTTTTCTAGCTTTCTCCCCATGTGAAGAGAGTAGATTGTATCCTGAAGAGAGCTGGTCAGTCATTCAGGCTGCTGCCAAGCTGTACTGTCCTCTCACTCGACCCAAGTACAGAGTGAACACATGGACTGCATCACCACGTGGTGCAGTAGTTAGAGTTCTCACCTGCCACTTCGGCGGTCTGGGTTCGAATTCTGCCCAGGCCCAAAATAATTTCAGTATCACTGCACTGCAGGTTGTTACTCCAACTCTTGTGGGCGGGGAATTGGGGGTGTGTGTGTGCATGTAAGGTCACAGTATTACCCATAGGTCAGTCATACGAGCTCTGAGCTCAAATCCAGGAGGTTAATAACTGTCAATCACGAGTCCAACACATGATTCAAGACAATGGTGAACCTGCTGTTTGGATTGCGAGTAGGGGCTTCCAGAGATCAACATCTCATGCCTCCATTATGTGCTATCACCATAGGACTTTTAGTTGTTAATGAGAAGAATGAAAATATTGTTAGATAACTGAGAAGTTTCAACAGTGACACTACATACCGTCAATCTCCATAAAAAGTGAGTCACTATGAGCATGGTTCTATTCTCATAAAATAAGACTAGGTAAAACTAGGTAAAATACTACAGGGAATCCCTATATATGAAAGGGTCACATATCTTTAAAGACTTTCATATATTGAAGCTAGACTGGTGCTATGATGGCTCATGTAACAAACTTGGTTCTGTACAGTATTTTCATAATTTTTCATATTTCTTTTTACACTACCAAAGCATGTGCTTTTCATACAGACAAAATTGTCCTCACTTTTTCTTTTTCATAACTTTGAATCTTTGTATAACAGTTTTTTGTACATAGGGGATTCCCTGTACCTTGAATTCAAAGAACACCACTAGGTGGTGGCGAGCCCAAATTTTATCCTCCTCCACCTATTCCATCCCCAAATTCCACCTTGAGAACTTGCTACAATTTTCCTGGGGAAAGACAAGGTGAAGAGGGCTGCAAGGCTCCAAAACAAAATCTAAGACATGAAAGATACCTGGGCAAGAAAACCTCACCCTCCTTCATGCTGTTAGAGGCGGAGTCTCGGAGGTGATAAGGGGAGATTTAAAGAGGGTAGCAGAAAGAAGAGATTGTAGATATGAAAGAGATCAGCTTTCTTTCTCAAATTAAGATTTGTCTCTGATCATAAAAGAATGACGATTGACAGTTTTGTTGGGGGTGTCGCTGAAGCCACTAAAGTACCGAGTACATAAAATTGATATAGTCAATACCCCATACTGGGTAATAAAAGTGTACTCAAGTGTATGTGTTATGTTATGTAAAGGATGATATATGTACATGATTGATGACTTGGTTTTACATCACAATGGTCAGGGTTAGATGGTGCCTTATAAAAGGACTTTGGTTTTAGAAGTTTGTGACCATTGCTCAAAGTAAATGTTCTTTCAAATCTCTGTGCCATGGACAAGATTTGCATCTGTGGACTTAACCTCTTCTAGTGCCTGCATACCAGTGTAACACAACAGTTCCTTCTGCATATATATAAAATACTTATGTTCTCATATTTTACTTATTATGTAATCATTCAAAAGTGTACAAGTTCATGGAAGCACCAAAACTGGATATCTCATTATTAACATGATTGAAAATCAGCAAATCATAGTAATCAAACATCTTTTATTACAATGTTAAATTTTTTTATTCCTAGTTCCTTATGAACATTGACTGTCCATATGAGCATGTTTGTTTGCTGCTCCAGAAGAGAACCTGTGTGAAGGAAGTGAAAAATATCTTAGTATGATAATAACAATAATAATTTTCTCTGCTCTGTAAATTTTTGAGTGGATGAGTGGAGGAAGGTTTGTAGCCATATTATGAATTAGTGGGGGTAAACAAGCTTCAACTGTTAGGCCCTGGTGTAGAGGTGTTGTGCCTTGCTGCACTACCTCTGGACTGAGCAGTGGCTGGGTGATAGGAATGACCCTTTATCCAGAAGGAGCTAAGGGACAACAAATGATTTTTGGATGGGTGAATGGTGAGTGTATGCTCTGATTTGGCTTCACCCCTTTTGGAAGGGAAAGGGGTATTTGGTATATGTATGTATAATAATAATAGTATAAACAACAATATATATACATGCACACCTAAGGCCGCTTCCCCCCATTATAGAGGGTGTGTGAGTCATTCCTGCCTCACACACTCACAACCATTTAATGCCCCTCTCTTCTCAGCACCTTGTGAATGAAGAATCATCCCTGTTCCCCACTACACTGCTTGGGTTAAAGGTACTGCAGCAAAGCACAACAACTTCACAGCAGGACCCAACTTCCTGAGCTGGTTTATCCTCAACACTTCACTACAGGGCAACTCCCCACCCCCTTCCTCATTCACTGAATAATAATAATAATAATAATAAATCAATAAATCAATGAATAAATAAATAAAATAAATATAGCAGACGAAAACATCCCTTTTGACCATGCTCCTTCATTCATTTACAACCTAACACCCCAATTCACTTTTATCTTTAGCATTCTTCCCTCCTTGTGTATTCAAGAAAAGGAAGAACAGGATCTAAAATACTTACTTGGATCTCCTTTACTTTATTGGTTATATTATGAACTGCTTGGTCCTGGTTGGCAATCCACAGGCCCTCTTTCATCATCTGAATCTTCTAATTTTTCTGGGAAGTCATTGAAAAAATCTGCCTGATTACGCCGTCTTGAAGAGGGAAGGTTATTCACTACATCCCTGTTCTTGTTTGCCTGGAATTGGGGAAGTTGACACATATATAAATTCCTTCAAGTCTGAGAGTAATCCACAAATTTCATTACAATAAATTTTATGATATTTCATTTAGGTGGGAAGAAACTTTTGTAAACAACCTCATAACACTTCCATACTTAAACACATACACACTCGAACCACAAAACAAGACCATCAAGTCTTGTACAGAAATCAATCAGTAATACTACTCCCAATGCATGCAAGTGCTGCAAAGGCCTACTGACCTTCAGCTTATCATCCCACAATACAACAATAGCAACACAAAAGCAGCTTATCAATAGACAAATTGATTTAGATGCAACCACCACAGAGAAGACACAGAGAACTTTAAACTACCATGTTCTACAACACCTTTTCAAGACAGTAATATAAAATATCTTCAGTGAGTGATTTATGAGCAGAGCAGAGAATCTCATGCAAAAGAGATCTGGGTCAACAAATTAATGGACTGATTAAGTCCCTAGAGTAACCCCTTCAACTCAGTGGTATCATTAAAAATATTTTCTGGGTAATATGGACTAGTTTCATTTAGTACAGACAGATAAGACTCTCAGAAAGTTTCTCGAAAAAGAAAATAAAAAGAATTCACCAAGACCTGTTGTTAACATTTTCTGACATATGAAGCTTTTATTATGACTTTGACAATGTTTTTTAACCCCCTCTTTCCCCTTTGTTTCTGCCTCATCATTCTTCAAACAACACCCTGTGGTGTGGGGACAAGAATGTCACCATACCCTGCTTGTTGTAAAATACTATTAACCTCTTCAATACAAGTCAAATTCTTGAGTGCAGCATTGCATGCCTAAAGTACAATGCATCACACTACTCTCATCATAAAATAAAGTCATTGCTGTATTACTTGTTCTCTTTCACTTTGAGTAATAATAAACATAGAAAACACGATCAAGCCAGTTCACAGAATTTGGGGGTAATAAATGTAATCAGTACACCGACTCCAGCATCCTCACATACCCACTTGCGCCTCATGACGCCTATGTAGGCGTCATAATATGGAAGAGGTGAAATGGAGTAGAAAGAGGGAACTAAGTATCCTCTCCTTTTTTTTCATATGTCAGAGCAGTATGCTTTGACTTAGCTACCACTCTCTCTTTATGAGGAGATTAATGAGTATATATTACATCCCACATAAGTGTCTCCCAGAAATGACCCTATGAGCACGATCACAATGTGAGCTAATAAATAATAACAACTGTAGTGCCTCAGTTGGCACTTGACATTATGACTTTTCAACAAAATCTAAAGTTTTAAGGTAAAATGGATTTACTTCCATCACATTTCTCATGACATATCCCTAAAAAAAAAAAAAAAAAAAAAAAAAAAAAAAAAAAATAATAATAATAATATTAATAATGATAATAAATAAAAAATAAAATTTGATAAATAAATCATAATAAATACGTTACCTTTTTCTTTTCATTCACAACAGTGTCATAAAGGTATTCGATGTTCCAGAAGCGTACAACATCATCTAGTGAGCAGGAAGCCAGGAGGTTTGAATCATTGGACACACTTAGGTTCTCAATACCAAAATCCTTATGTTGACCCACAATGCCTACAAAACGGTTTGCATAGAAATGAACAGCCCTGTAAACAAAAAGGTAATGAAGAATAAGGATTTTCATTTTTACAAGCCTTTCTTCCTCTTTCATAGAATCACCATCTACTATTTTCATGGTTATAATTTTTTATCTTATTTATTATTTTTTTTTAATAAAAATAATACTCATGTCTTTTTGTATAAAAATAATACTCATGTCTCCTTCGTTATAAAAATAATATTCATATCTCCTTATGGAATGGGAAGCTAGAACAACCATCTTTCAAATCCTTCCCAAACCCAAACTAACTGGGTTACAGTGTTCAGATTTGGGGGAGTATTCAGATACATGATTGAAAACTATCCCCACCCACATTAACCATCCCCCCTCTGACAATCCTGTGCTAAATATTCAATTCTGAAGGCATAAAAGTGGTATATAAAGAATACGCACAAATCATATTCGGATAATGGTGGTTCAGGGATTACTCTGTATGATTATATATATATTTGGCTCACCATGGTCTTGGATCACGTGTTAGACTCGTGATTGACAGTTATTAACTTCCTAGATGACAGCTCAGAGCTCATATGACTGATCTATGGGTAATACTGTGACCTTACACACACACACACCCAACTCCCCGCCCACGACAGTTGGAGTAACAACCCGCAGCGCAGTGATACTGAAATTATTTCAGCCCTGGGCGGGATTCAAACCCGGACTACCGTAATGGCAGGCAAGAACTCTAAACACTGCGCCATGAGGTGTGTATGTGTGTGTATATATATAATGTATATTACAAGAATGATAATAATTTAGGAGGGAAGTGAACAAAGGAAAGTAAAACCAACCTGATGTTACCATCTTCACAGCCAGTAAGGATAAGACGATCAGTGATAGGTACCATGCAGTGTACCATGTCTGGATGGCCTTGTAAACGCTCCAGATGGAAAGAGAACTCTCCCCAGTTGAAAATGTAGAGTGTTCCTTCCCCAGAACCCACAACTAGTCTTGTGTCACCTCTGACCAGACACAGGGATGTTAGTTCACTCTTGTACATCTCTGACTGAAAAAAAAAAAAAAAAAAAAAACATACATATATATTCCAAGGACTTTTTCCCCCTTACAAGGGAGGTAGCCACAGTCAAAGGTATATTCACTCCCATTCACCATCCCTCCCTTCCTCTTTTCTTGGCTCCTCCTGGATCACAGGTCATTAGAAGCAATGCAGCAAGACACATCAGATCCAAAACAAGGAAATCAGCGAACCTCCTAGTCTGTCCCCTCATGCAGAAAAAGAGAAGACGAGGAGAAATCCCTTTGGGCTGCGTCAAAATATCATTCAAACATACTCCCTAACCACACCATCCCCCACCCACTCCCTTCCATGCATCACAGCATCATCCATACACAACCATTTTCCATTCACCCCTACCTTCCTTCTTCTCCTTTCCTTCCTCAACAGACATTCCCCTCTCCCAATGGCCCTTTTACCCCATACATCCATCTCATCCTTTGTCACCTCTTCATGTTCACTCCATCCACCTCTGCCTTCCACACCTCTTTCAGTAGTCTTTCTTCACTCATTCTTTCCATGTGTCCAAACCATCCCAAAACTCTTTCATCAACCCTAAATCCTAACTCCCTTTCCACCCCCGCTCTCCTCCTCACATCCTCATTTCTCACTCTATCCAGCCTAGTTATCCCTCAGGCATTTCATCTCAAACAAATTTAAAACCTTCCTCTCTTATGTTCCATGTTTCTGCCCCATACAGTGCTGCTGGCACAATCACTCCTTCATACAATCTCATCTTAGCATCCATTCCCAAATATCTATTTCTCATTACACTTTTTAATCCCCCCTGCTTCTCTCAATCTACATTCTACCCCCACCTCCACTCCTCCCTTTTCTACCACATTCACACTCAAAGTACCTTAAGCTATCCCCTACCTCTAGTCTTTCTCCCTTAATACTCACTTCCAATTTGCTGCCATCCTCTCTCCTTGTACATCTCATCACCTTACATTTACCCACATTTATCTTCAGCTTCTTTCTTTCACACACCTTCCCAAACTCTGTCACTAACTTCCGGCTTAAAATCCCTCCTCTGATCATGCTACAAGCGCAGTGTTATCAGCAAACAACAACTGGCTAATTTCCCATTTTCTCTATTTTCTTTAACCATCTCCAATCTCTGGCCCATTACCCTTGCATTTACCTCTCGCACCACCCCATCCATGTATAAATTGAACAGCCAAGGTAACATAACACATCCCTGGCAAAGTCCTAACTTTACCTCAAACCACTCACTCTCTCCATTTCTAATTCTAACACAGGCTCTACTACTCTTGTAAAAATTCTTGACTACTCTTAACAGCTTTCCTCCTCTCCCATATATCTGCAATACAGTGCCTTTCTGTCTACCCTGTCATAAGCCTTTTCCAAATCCATAAAGGCCTAAAAAAACATTGTTACCATTTCCTAACTTATTATGTACAGAATTACAAATAACACAAAACCAAATTATACTAACCTGCATTTCTAGCTTACGAGCTTTTATGTTGAAGGCCGCAATGGAACCATCACTGACTGCAGCTACTAATGAAGTATTGTTTTCATCACTGGTCATTGACATAACTGTCTGCTCTCCACATTTGTACGAGAACACTGCTGTGCTTCGCCGATAATCCCAGATCTTGACTGTACCATCATCATCCCCCGTTGCACAGAGATATTCACTCACTGGGTAAAAGCTATATATAGCAGCATCATGCGCATCTTTAATATGGTACTTTGGGGCACAATTCTGTGTGTCTACCACCATCACAGATTTGTCTTTGCTTACAGTAAACAATTGTGTTCCATCTTCATTGAAACAAACTGCACGGCATGCCTTTCTGTGGTGTCCAAACCTGGCTTCCTCCTTAACTTCTTCATTGCTATATCGATAACTGTCAGATAAAAAAAAATAAAATAAATAAATAAAATAAACAAATAAACAATACAGGAATTAAATAATTTTTCATTGAAGAAACTGAACACAATGTATATTTTATTAGCATAAAAAATACATGGAAACAATTACCAAAATAAAAGGAGATTTATACATACATTACATACATACACATGCACACACACATATATATATACATATATGCAAAATAACCACAAAAGTAAAACTTGTAGACAGTAAATATTTTCATATATTACATCTTCAGGACTACCCTGTGGTGGGAGGAAAAGAATACTGCCACCATTTATTTCCACTTGGATCATAAGAGGCAAGAAAAATGGGACAGGGATTGGGACCGGGCATCCTTCTTCCTGTAGCCCCACTGGGGACATTCCTAAAAAAAGTAAAGGCATAAGAGGGTTTAGGAGTTTTCCAACCAGCACCCTAAGGTTTGGGTCTTTTATTGTGAGTGGATGTGGTACAAATGAGAGTAAAAGGGATGAGATAGATAGTATGTTTGTGAGAAAAAAGATGGATGTGTTGGCTTTGAGTGAAATTAAGTTGAGAGGGAAGGGCAAGTGTAAGTTTGGGAGTATAATTGGGAGGTTCTAAGGAGTGAAGAGAGGGCGAGGGAGAGAAGGGGTGGCTATACTAGTAAGTGAAGAGATAGGTAAACATTAGTGGAGTGGAAGGAGGTTTCTTCAAGGATAATGTGGATGAAGGTGAAACTTGGGAAAGGAGATGTGGGTTTTTGTAAGTGCATATGGGCCTGGTAGTTAGAATAGTGTAGAAGAAAGGGAGGCTTTATGGATAGATTTAAATGAGTGCATAGAGGGATTAGGGAGGAACGTCAATGTAATAGTATTGGGAGACCTTAATGCTAGGGTAGGAAAGGAACCAATTGATGGAGTGGTTGGGAAATGTGGAGTTCCAGGAAAGAATCGTAGTGGAGAGTTGATGGTGATGTGTCTAGTAGGTTGATGATAGCAAATACGGTTTCGTAAGAAAGTCAAGCATAAGTACACATGGGAGAGGGTGGTGGATGGAAGGGTGGCAGATGGAGCATTAATGGACTATGTAGTGGGAGATAGAAGTATAATAGGAAGAGTTAAGGATGTACATGTGCTAAGGGGAGAGGGTGGGGGAATATCAGATCATTTTTTGGTGGAAGGTAAGTTGAGAGTGGAGGATAGATGGAGAAAGAGGAAAAGGACAAAAGGTAGGGAGGTGCTTAGAGTGAACTCTTGCAATGAAAAGGAAAAGGAGAAGGAGTACAAGAAGAAGCTGAGAGAGGAATGGGAGGGAGTGAAGGATAGAATAGAGCTAGGAGTGGAGGAGGAATGGGAATAGTTCAAGGAGGGAGTCACAAAGTGTGCAAAGATGGTGTGTGGAACAAGAAGGACAGGAGGAAATAGAAAAAAGGGTAGTGAATGGTGGGATGAGGAAACAAAGAAGGTTGTGGAAGAGAAGAAGGGAGCTTTCACAGATTGGTTACAAAATAGGATGAGGGAGTCATATGAGAGGTACAAAGAAAAGAAAAGAGAAGTAAAGCACAAGGTAGGGGAGGCAAAGAGGAGAGATGTGAAATGGGGTAAGAGTATGACAGAAAATTTTGAAAGTAATAAAAAGATGTTTTGGAAAGAAATTAAGAGAGGAAGAGGAGGCGAATCAAGTAGAGATGAAAAGGTAAAAGGTGCAGATGGAGAGATGATAATGGAAGAGAAGGCAGTAAGGGGAAGATGGGCAGAGTATTTTAGGGGGTTGTTAAATGTGAAGGATAGGGATGGAAAGATAGTTGCAGTGGGGAATGCTAAGAAAATGACTGTGATGAGTGAGCAAAAATGGAGGAGAAATATGGAAGGATGATGTGAAGGCAGTTGTTAAGATGATGAGAGCAGGTAAGGCACCTGGTCTGGATGGATGCCATGCAGAATGTCTGAATAAAGGAGGTACAATGATGGTGAACTGGCTGGTGAGGCTGTTTAATGTTTGCTGGAGAGAGGGTAGAGTGCAGGAGGACTGGCTGTAAAGTTCCACTTTACAAGGAAAAAGGGGAAAAGAGTGAGTAAAGTAGTTTCAGAGGGATTAGCTTGTTGAGTGTAGTTAGGAAGGCTTATGGGAGGATCTTGATTGAGAGGATTAGGAGAGGAACAGAGGAAGTAATTGGCGAGGAACAGTGTTGATTTAGGAGAGGTAGAGGTTGTGTAGATCAGATTTTTGTGGTAAGACAGATATGTGAGAAAGCTATGGGAAAAGGTAAAGATGATTTTGGGGCTTCTAGGAGCTGTCAAGAGCTTTTACGAGAGTAGAAGAGCATATGTCAGGATTAGAAATGGAGAGAGTGAGTGGTTCGAGGTAAAGGAGAGACTTCGTCAGGGATGTGTTATGTCACCCTGGCTGTTCAACTTATACATGGATGGGGTGGTGCGAGAGGTGAATGCAAGGGTGGTGGGTCAGGGATTGGAGATGTTTAAAGAAAATGGAGAAAAATGAGAGGTGAGCCAGCTGTTGTTTGCAATGACACTGTGCTTGTAGCAGGATCAGAGGAGGGATTGAGGAATTTGGTGACAGTTTGGGAGAGTGTGTGAAAGAAGAAAGTCGAAATATAAACGTGGGTAAAAGTAAGGTGATGTGATGCACAAGGGGTAAAAGTGGCAGCAGACTGGAAGTGAGCATTAAGGGAGAGCGACGGGAGGAAGTGGATAGTTTTAAATACTCGGGTGCGAATGTGGCAGGAAAATGTGGAGTGAAGGTGGAGGTAAAATGTAGATTGAGAGAAGCAAGTAAATGCCTTGGTGGATTAAAAAGTGTAATGAGGAATAGACATTTGGAAATGGAGGCTAAGAGGAGATTGTAAAAGGAGTGATTGTGCCAACAGCACTGTATGGGGCAGAAACATGGAACATAAGAGAGGAAGAGAGGAGTTTGAATGTGTTTGAGATGAGGTGTCTGAGAAGTATGATAGGGGTTACTAGGCTGGATAGAGTGAGAAATGAGGAGGTGAGGAGGAGAACAGGGGTGGTAAGGGAGTTGGGAGATAGAGTGGATGAAAGAGTATTGGGATTGTTTGGATACATGGAAAGAATGAGTGAAGAAAGACTAGTAAAAGAGGTATGGATGGCAGATGTAGAGGGAGTGAACATGAGGGGGCGACCTAGGATGAGATGGATGGATGGGGTGAAAGGGGCTTTGGGGAAGAGGGGAATGTCTGTTGAGGAAGGATGGGAGAGGACAGAAGATAGGGGTGAATGGAGAATGGTTGTATATGGGTGATGTGATGCATGAGGTGGAATGGGTGGGGGGATGGGGGGGTGAGGTAGTATGTGTGAGCAAAATTTGACGCAGCCCGAAGGGATTTCTCCCCGTCTTCTCCTTTTCTGCATGGGGGGATGGAGAGGGGGGTCGCTGATTTTATGAAGCAGCCTTGCTGTGGATGTGCTGTGTCTTGTGACACTGCTTCTGACCCAGGGCAGTGGACAAGATACAGAGATGACCCGTCATCCAGGAGGTGCCAAGATAGGACAGAGGGTAGAGGGCAAAGGGGAGTGGAGTGTATTTAGGGATGGAATGGGTGGGAATGGTTTTATGCCTTTTTCATTTTGGCTACCTCCCTTGTAAGGCGCAAAAAGCCTTTCGTATATGTATGTACATCTTCAGGATTTAAAAGACTGCCTCTTCTTTACCAGCAACAGCAGCAACTCGTCTAGCTCCAAGACCTTCGCTCTCCTAGCATCAGATTGAGGATCTACAAGCTCCAAGACCTCTCTTAACATCGGATCAAGGACCTCCAGCTCTGGACCTCAGGCCCACCACATTCTTGCCTGATTCAACCAATAAAGAGAAAGATTAGGGCCACTGTGCTGATTTCCTTCCTTGGTTGCCCTTCATACTAGAACACTACATATTTTTTTTTTTTTTTTTTTTTTTGTCTGAAGATGTAATATATGAAAGTACTTACTGTCTACAAGTTTCCCTTCTCCTGTGGTTATTTTGCATTTTCATATCATGGTGATGTGATTGCTTGTATATATAAATATATATACATACATATACCAAAGTCTTCTTCCCCCTTACACGGGGGGTAGCCAAAAAGAAAAAGGCATAGAAATCACTCCCACCCATTTCATTTCCCATATATTACACTCCCCTCCACCCTCCTCCCTCCCTCCTATCTTGGCACCTCCTGGATGATGGGTCATCCCTGCATCCTGTCCACTGCCCTGGGTCAGAAGCAGTGTCACAAGACACAGCACATCCACAACAAGGCCGCTTCATAAATTCGGCGACCCCCCCCTCTCCGTCCCCTCATGCAGAAAAGACGGGGAGAAATCCCTTCGGGCTGCATCAAATTTGTTCTCATACATACTTCCTCACCCCCCATCCCCCACCCACTCCCCCTCATGCATCACAGCCTCATCTATACACAACCCTTCTCCATATATATATATATAATATATATATATATATATATATATATATATATATATAAATACACACACACACAAACACACACTTTCGTCGGATGGACGGCGAGAATTGGAGTTCCGAAGAAAAAGAAAAATCTACGTGGATCTCAATGTCAAGGAAGTACCTTATTGTATTTATAGGGAAGGGGAAAGCTCGTGGTGTAGTGGGAAGGTGATAAAAAAGGAGAAGGGGAGGGATTACTGAGGGAAATGGAAGGAAATGAGGAAGGGGAGGACTTGGTCCAGGAGGCCAGGCATCTTGTAAACAAGAGAAGGACCGAGGATGATTTTGGAGATGAAGGGACTAACAAAAATGTAAAGATTAGAAATATAGATAAGAGCAGCACAATGGAAGGTGAAGATAATTTCCAGGGATTTAATGAGGGGGGGGGGATACCAACCTCCCCCGATTAGCAAGACTAGAGGAAAAACTTGAAAAAATGACCGAACATTGGGAAAGTAGGTTCGGTAACATAGCAAAGATTGCCAAGAGAGTTGAAAAATTGGAAGAACTAGAGAAGGTGAACAAAAACTTAACTAAAGAAATAGAAGAATTAAAAAGACAGTTAAAAGAAGTAAAAGAAGAGAATGAGGAATTAAAGAGGAATAAATAAGACAATAAAGAGGCCATAGCAAAAGAAGCACAGGGTTGGAAAAAAATCCAAGAAAATAGTAAAGTTGCATTTCCTGACATAATAAAAGAGCACATGAAAGAACAAACTGAAGACTCAGTTATTAAAGTGATGAGACAGAAGGAGAATATAGTAAGAGACTTAGCAGATAAAAAGAAATATATAATTATATTAGGAATGGAAGAGAAATTTAACCTAAATAGAACCACAAGAATCAATGAGGAAAAAGAAAAAGTCAGCAGTTTACTAGAATTAGTTCAGGAAGATGAACCTGAAACCATGAAACAAATTGAAGATATGTATAGATCAGAGAGTATAATTCAGATAAGACCAGACCAATTATGATTAAATTCAGGTCACAAACGATGGCAGAGAATGTCTTAGCAAAAACAGGAAAACTAGCAGCAAGTGAACAATATAAAAAGGTATGGATAAAAAGAGAAGTGAATAAAGAGGAAAGAGAGGAGGAAAAAATGAAAAGACATGAAGCTAAGGAAAAAAACGAGAACAGAACAGAGTCAGAAAAAGAATTCTATTGGAGAGTAGTGAATATAAAAGTAAGGAAATACTACATACTAGAGAAAAGCAAAAGGGAAACAGAGAACACAATGGAAGTGGCAGAAAACTAAAAGTGTCTTACACAAATATAGACGGATTAATAACAGGATTGAATGAGCTGAATGATCATCTGAAGGAAAAAGAACCGGACATAATGGGAATTGTAGAAACAAAATTAAAAGGTCCACTACCACCCAACAATGTAGGACATGATGCATATAATTATTGGATTAGAAACAGAGAGATAAAACAAGGGGGTGAAGTTATGTTCTTGACTAAGAAGGATATAAATGCGAGGTGTGTCACATATGGAAAGAATACAGTACAGATGATTATGATCGAAGTGGAAGACAGAGATAAGAAGAGCAGAAAGTTTGTGATAAATTATGTGCCTCCAAAAACAGCCTCGTGGGAAGAGAGTGAACATAAAAGTATGTTAGAGGACACAAGGATAACATTAAATAAGATAATGGAAGATGGAGGAAGAATAGTTATGATGGGCAACTTTAATTGCAAAGAAGTCTGCTGGGAAGAGATGACAGTAAAGGGTGGAGACAGCTCATGGGGAAATGTTCTACTCGAGATGATTATTGACTATACAATGACACAGTGGATACAGGAGAACACTAGGTATAGAAATGAAGAAGAACCATTGAGACTAGACCTAATAATAACATCTGAACCTAGAATAGTGGAAAAGATTGAATATAAAACACCAATAAGTAAAAGTGACCACATACTGATTGAACTGGAACTAAAGGAGGAAAAATACATGAAAAGAAATGAACAATATAGAAAAGGAAGAATGATGTATGAAAAAACAAACTTTGATAAAATAAGAGAATTCTTTCAAAAAGAAAACTGGGAAGTAATATACAAAGAAGAAACAACAGTGGAAGAGAAATGGAATATTTTGACAAAAATTTATAAAAAAGGAGTGGAAAAGTATGTCCCAAGACAAAAACAAGAAAAAGAATATGTAAAGTGCTAGTGCAACAAAAGTTGTAGGGAGTTAAAAGACAAAAGAGATAAAGCTTAGACCAAATGGAAGACAAAAGACCTGAAAAATGGAAAATAAATACTTGTTATAGAAATGAATATGCACAAGTGTGCAGAGAGGAAAAGAGAAAATATGAAAAAGATGTCATAGAAAAATGTAAAGATCAACCAAAACTATTCTACAGATTTGTAAACAACAAACTGAAAAACAAACAAGATTTGGAGAAATTAAGACAAGGAGGAGTTGAATACACAGAGGAAATAGAAATGGCGGAAATTATGAACAAGCATTTTAAATCAGTGTTTACAAGGGAGAATATACAACCTGAAGAGATCGAATTGAAAGAGAAAGTCCCCCCCATGAAAGAAATAGAGGTAACAAAGAATTAAATAATGAAACACTTGAGTAATCTTGTCAGAAAATCGCATGGACCAGATGAAATAGCAAACTGGATTTTGAAAGAATGCAGGAATGAACTGGCAGACAAAATACATAGCATAATAAACAGTTCCTTGAAAGAAGGAAAAGTTCCAAAAGATTGGAAAAAAGCAAATATAGTACCTATATATAAAGGGGGAAATAAAGAAGACCCTACCAGTCTCTCTAACAAGTACAATAGCAAAAATTTGTGAAAGAATTGTCAAAAGTAGATGGGTAAAATATTTAGAAAAAAACAACATGCTAAATCCAAGGCAATTTGGATTCAGACAAGGATGATCATGCGTCACCAATTTAATATGTTTCTATTCAAGGCTAATAGATATAATACAAGAAAGAGATGGATGGGCTGATTGTGCATTTCTAGACCTAATTTTTTTTTGACAAAGTACCACATAAGAAGTTGCTTAAGAAATTAGAAACTGAAGGAGGAATATAGGGCAAACTGCTTAAATGGATGGAAGATTTTTTACAAGAAAGAAAAATGAGAGTAGTGATAAGAGACAAACACTCTAATTGGGATGAAGTAATAAGTGGTGTTCCACAAGGAACAGTTTTGGCCCCAATAATGTTTGCTATATATATTAATGATATGGATGAAGAAATTGAAAGTTATATGAGCTTCTTTGCAGATGATGCAAAACTATTAAAAAAAAGTGAACACGGAAGAAGATTGTGAGTCACTACAGAGTGATCTAAATAAAGTATGGGAATGGAGTAGGAAGTGGGAGATGGAGTTCAATACTAAGAAGTGTAGTATAATGGATTTTGGAAGAAGCAAAAAAAGAATAGAAGGATCATATAAATTGGGAGAAGAAGGATTAAAAAAAAAAATAGAAAATGAGAAGGACCTGGGAGTCATTATTATGAATAATATGTCACCTGAGAAACATATAAATAAGATTTTTGGAGAAACTTATAATTTAAAAAGAACAATCAAAGTGGCATTTACATACCTGGATAAAGAAATGGTGAAGAAAATACTAATCACTTTGATAAGAGCAAGATTGGAATATGCAGCAACGATGTGGTCACCAAATACAAAAAAATGTATAACAAAACTTGAAAGAATACAAAGAGCAATTACAAAATTGGAACCAACACTCTCAAAACTATCATATGAAGAGAGACTAGCAAAACTTGAGCTACAGACGTTAGAGCAAAGAAGAGAGAGAGGAGATTTGATAACTATTTATAGAATCATGAAAGGCATAGAAACTATTGATAGAGAGGATCTAATAAAATGGGATGATAGAAATACAAGAGGACACGGAAAGAAAATCAAGAAAGACAGCTATAGAAGAGATCTGAAAAAGAACAGCTTTCCTCACAGAGTAACAGACATTCAGAACAAGGTAGATGAGAAAGTGGTGTGTGCAAAAACAATACATGAATTTAAAAATGGCCTTGCTGTGGATGTGCTGTGTCTTGCAACACTGCTTCTGACCCAGGGCAGTGGACAAGGTGCAGGGATGACCCGTCATCCAGGAGGTGCTAAGATAAGAGGGAGGCTGGAGGGGATGTGGAGTGTTTTTAGGGATGGAATGGGTGGGAATGATTTTATGCCTTTTCCTTTTTGGCTACCTCCTGTGTAAGGGGGAAAAAGCCTTGGTATATGTATGTAAAAACGGTTTTGATAAAATGAGATATGATGATGGGACACCACGAGCATAGCTCCCCTTACCGTAAAATACAACTAGGTAAATACACACACACACACATATATATATATATGAAACTGTTATACAAGAAAGGGAGAGGCAGGGGGAATGGGAGGTAGGCAGTGTTTACGTGTGAATGATATCTTGATGCAGCCCAAAGGGATTTCTCCCCATTTTTTTTTTTGCATGAGAGGACAGAGAGGGGGGGGGGGGGTTCACCGATTATGTGAAGCAGCCTTACTGTGGATGTACTGTCTTGCTACATTGCTCCTGGCCCAGGGCAGTGGGCGGGAGGCAGGGATGACCCGTCATCCATGAGGAGCTAAGATGAGAGGGAGGAAAGGGTGGTGGAGGGGAGTGGAATGGGTAGGAGTGTATACATGCCTTTGACTTTGCTACCTCCCTTATAAAGGGGAAAAAGCTCTTGGGATATATATATATATATATATATATATATATATATATATATATATATATATATATATATATATATATACACATACACATATTTCTGTCTTATCAACCACATTGACTTTTTTCATTTCATTTCCTTGCAAACACGATCAAGCCTAACAGGAGGTTGACAGAAGCATATTTGGAAACTGATATGATGACTGTCTCAAGACTCAAATTTAGCTGATATTCATTGGTTAGATTCAAGTCCTCAACCGATTAGCATATTAGTTTCCAAATATGCTTCCATCAACCTTCTGGTAGCCTCAATCATGTTTGCAAGAAAGTAAAATGGAAAAAGTTAATGTGGTTGATAAGATGAAAATCTGTGTATTGGGGCCCATTCAGTGTGTGGTAATCTATATATATATATATATATGTATATATATATATATATGTATATATATATATATATATAGATAGATAGATATATATATATATATATATGTACAATACTGAATGGGTCCCAGTGACTAGAGATACATTTTTATCAACCACAATGCACTTTAATTCTAAACCATCAGCATCGGAAGACCCGTGGAGGCACATACAGAAACTGAAACGTGGTACGCCCGAGGACTCGAACCAATGGCTAGCACGTTACCAATGCTTGTAGTGACTTAACCACTACACCATCAAAAAAGATCTCTCTTGATGGTGTAGTGGTTAAGTCACTACAAGCACTGGTAACGTGCTAGCCATTGGTTCGAGTTCTCAGGCATACCACGTTTCAATTTATGCATGTGCCTCCACGTTTTTTCCAATGTTGATGTTTTAGAATAAAAATTCATTGTGGTTGATATATATATCTATATGTATATATATATATATATATATATATATATATACACACACACACACACATATATATCCCAAGTGTTTTCCCCCCTTACAAGGGAGGTTGCCAAAGTCAAAGGCATAAATCCATTCCTATCTATTTCATTTGTACATACTCCACTCCCATTCACCACCCCTCCCTCCCTCTTTTCTTGGCTCTTCCTGGATGATGGGTCATCCCTGCACCTCATCCACTCCCTTGGGTCAGAATCAATGCAGCAACACATAGCATATCAAGAGCAAGGCCGCTTCATTTAATTGGCAACGCCCTTCTCCATCCCCTCATGCAGAAAAAGAGATGGGAAGAAATCCCTTCAGGTTGCATGAAAATATCATTCACACATATTCCCTAACTGCCCTATCCCTCACCAACTCCCTTCCATGCATCACATCATCATCCATACACAACCATTCTCCACTCACCCCTATTTTCTGTCTTCTCCCTTCTTTTGTCAACAAACACCCATCCCCCGTCTTTCTCAATGCCCCTGTTACTCCATCCATTAATCCATCTCATCTTTGGTCGCCCCCTCATGTTCACTACTCCACCTCTGCCTTCCACACCTCTTTACTAATCTTTCTTCACTCATTCTTTCCATGTGTCCAAAACATCCCAATACTTTTTCATCAACTTTATCCTCCCAAATCTTTTTCTATCCCGGTCCTCACCTCCTAGTTTCTCACTCTCTCCAGCCTAGTAACTCCTACCATTCTTCTTCATATATACAGTCAAACCTCGGTTTTCGAACATAATCCGTTCGAGAAGGCTGTTCGAAAAGCGATTTGTTCGAAAACCGAAACAATTTTTCCCATTATAATCAATGTAAATAATTTTAATCCGTTCCAAGTTTCTCCACTTCCTCCAATACCTGTGGCCTTTGTTTGCTAAAAACACTTGATCCTTTAGCCACATCATTTGCTTTAACCTGGTCTTTATTTTTTAGGATGGTGCTTATCGTCGATTTCGCCATCCCAAACTCCTTAGCCAACGCAGACACACGAACGCCAGATTCATATTTCGCTATTAATTCTTTTTTAAATTCAATAGTTTTGCGCACTACTTTCCTCTTTTCTTCACCACTTGAACTTGCTTTCTTTGGACCCATGATTAGGGGCTAATACACGATGCAAAGATGAAAAAAAGTCAGATTTACGTAAATAAGAACGAACACGTCTGCTCGGAATGAACTTTGATCGCAAATGCGCTACGGAGGAAGCGTCCTTAGCGTTCGAGTTCTCTCGGCTCGCGAGTGAGCCGCGTTCGGGTACGCTCGGCTTCTTTCGGTTTGTTCGAGAGCCGAAATTTGGTCGAGTTCTGAGACGTAAAATTCTCGAACTTTTTGGTCGAAAACCGATTTGGTCGAGAACAGAAGCGTTCGATAACCGAGGTTTGACTGTATATATATATATATATATATATATATATATATATATATATATATATATATGATCTAGGAAGAAATGTTAATGTAATAGTACTGGGAGACCTTAATGCTAGGGTAGGAAATGGTCCAATCGATGGAGTGTTTGGGAAATGTGGAGTTCCAGGAAAGAATCGTAGTGGAGAGTTGATGGTGGAAATGTGTCTTGAAAAAGAGTTGATGATAGCAAATACAGTGTTTTGGAAGAAAGTCAAGCATAAGTACATATGGGAGAGGGTGGTGGATTATGTAGTGGTATATAGGATTATGATAGGAAGAGTTAAGGATGTACATGGGCTGAGGGGAGAGGGTGGGGGAATATCAGATAATTTTTTGGTGGAAGGTAAGTTGAGAGTGGAGAATAGATGGAGAAAGAGGGAAGGGACTAAAGGTAGGGAGGTGCTTAGAGTGAACTCTTGCAATGAAAAGGAAAAGGAGAAGGAGTACGAAAAGAAGCTGAAGGAGGAGTGGGAAGGAGTGAAGGATAGAGTAGAGCTAGGTATGGAGGAGGAATGGGGATGGTTCAAGGAGAGAGTCATAAAGTGTGCAAAGATGGTGTGTGGAACAAGAAGGACAGGAGGAAATAGAAGAAAGGGTAGTGAATGGTGGGATGAGGAAACAAAGAAGGTTGTAGAAGAGAAGAAGCGAGCTTTCACAGATTGGTTACAAAATAGGATGAGGGAGTCATATGAGAGGTACAAAGAAAAGAAAAGAGAAATAAAGCAAAAGGTAAAGGAGGCAAAGAGGAGAGCAGATGTGAAATGGGGTAAGAGTATGACAGAAAATTTTAAAAGTAATAAAAAGATGTTTTGGAAAGAAATTAAGAGAGGAAGAGGAGGTGAATCAAGTAGAGAAGAAAAGGTAAAAGGTGCAGATGGAGAGATGATAATGGAAGAGAAGGCAGTAAAGGGAAGATGGGCAGAATATTTTAGGGAGTTGCTAAATGTGAAGGAGGATAGGGAGAGAAAGATAGCTGCAGTGGGAAATGTTAAGAAAATGAGAGTGAGGAGTGAGGAGAATGGAGGAGAAATAAGGAAGGATGAGGTGAAGGCAGTTAAGATGAAGAAAGCAGGTAAGGCACCTGGTCTGGATGGATGCCATGCAGAATATCTGAAAAAGGAGGTACAGTGATGGTGGACTGGCTGGTGAGGTTATTTAATGTTTGCTGGAGAGAGGGTAGAGTGCCGGAGGACTGGAGGAGTGCCTGTATAGTTCCACTTTACAAGGGAAAAGGGGACAAGTGTGATATGTAATAGTTTCAGAGGGATTAGCTTAACCCCTTCCATACGGTGCCGCACACGTAGGCGTCATGGACTTAGATCTCGGTGGCAGCAGCCAATGCCAGCCGTACGACGTGTCGTAATAATACTCGCATCATAAAATATAGTCACCGCTTATATCGATCATTCTCTCTTCACCCGTGAATTTTGATAACCATAGAAAATGCGATTACAAAAGAATTAGAAAGAATGTCATTATGGAGGGGCGACTACAATAAATATAATCAAGACGCCGATATGGCAGCCTCGCGAATACACTCGCTCCCCATGACGCCTACGTGTGCGGCACCGTATGGAAGGGGTTAAGTGTAGTTGGGAAGGCTTATGGGAGGATCTTGATTGAGAGGATTAGGAGAGGAACAGGAGTAATTGGTGAGGAACAGTGTGGATTTAGGATGGGTAGAGGTTGTGTAGATCAGATCTTTGTGGTAAGACAGATATGTGAGAAAGCTATAGGAAAGGGGAAGGATGTTTTTTGGGCTTTTATGGATCTGGAAAAGGCTTATGATAGGGTAGACAGAAAGGCACTGTGGGAGGTTATGCAGATTTACAGGATAGGAGGAAAGCTTCTGGGAGCTGTCAAGAGTTTTTATGAGAGTAGTAGAGCTTGTGTCAGGATTGGAAATGGAGAGAGTGAGTGGTTCGAGGTAAAGGTGGGACTTCGTCAAGGATGCGTTATGTCGCCCTGGCTGTTCAACTTATACATGGATGGGGTGGTGCGAGAGGTAAATGCAAGGGTAGTGAGTCAGGGATTGGAGATGGTTAAATTAAAGAAAATGGAGAAAAGTGGGAGGTGAGCCAGCTGTTGTTTGCGGACGACAATGCTCTTGTGGCAGGATCGGAGGAGGGATTGAGGAAGTTGGTGACAGAGTTTGGGAGAGTATGTGATAGAAGAAAGCTAAAGATAAATGTGGGTAAAAGTAAGGTGATGAGATGTACAAGGGGTGAAAGTGGCAGTAGTCTGGAAGTGAGCATTAAGGGAGAGCGACTGGAGGAAGTGGATAGTTTTAGATACTTGGGTGCAAATGTGGCAGGAAAAGGTGGAGTGGAGGTGGAGGTAGAATGTAGATTGAGAGAAGCGAGTAAATGCCTTGGTGGATTAAAAAGTGTAATGAGGAATAGACATTTGGGAATGGATGCTAAGAGGAGACTGTATGAAGGGGTGATTGTGCCAACAGCACTGTATGGGGCAGAAACATGGAACATAAAAGAAGAGAGGAGTTTGAATGTGTTTGAGATGAGGTGTCTGAGAAGTATGATGGGGGTTACTAGGCTAGATAGTGAGAAATGAGGAGGAGAACAGGGGTGGAAAGGGAGTTGGGAGATAGGGTTGATGAAAGAATATTAGGATGGTTTGGACACATGGAAAGAATGAGTGAAGAAAGACTAGTAAAAGAGGTATGGAAGGCAGATGTGGAGGGAGTGAACATGAGGGGACATCCTAGAATGAGGTGGATGGATGGGGTGAAGGGGGCTTTGGAGAAGAGGGGGATGTCTGTTGAGGAAGGATGGAAGAGGACAGAAGACAGGGATGAATGGAGAATGGTTGTATATGGATGATGTTGTGATTGCATGAGGTGGAATGGGCGGGGGGATGGGGGGGCGAGGTAGTATGTGTGAGCAAAATTTGACGCAGCCCAAAGGGATTTCTCCCCGTCTTCTCCTTTTATGCAATGGGAGGACAGAGAGGGGGGGTCGCCGATTTAATGAAGCGGCCTTGCTGTGGATGTGCTGTGTCTTGCGACACTGCTTTTGAGCCAGGGCAGTGGACAAGGTGCAGGGATGACCCGTCATCCAGGAGGTGCTAAGATGAGAGGGAAGGTGGAGGGGTGTGGAGTGTATTCAGGGATGGAATGGGTGGAAATGATTTTATGCCTTTTCCTTTTTGGCTATCTCCCTCGTAAGGGGGAAAAAGCCTTGGTATATGTATGTATGTATGTGTATGTGTATGTATGTATATATATATATATGTATATATACATATACATATATAGATATATACATATATATATATATATGGTTGACAGAGAGATTCTATTTACTTACACAATTACTTCTCCATCCATTGTTGCAGTCGCTATCAAGTCAACAATAGGATGAAAGCAAATATCAACAACACCTGAAAGAGAAACAAATATTTTTCTTGCAAGCTGAAAATCACACACCTGAAGTCATCCCAATTGTCAAAGCCCAACATGGAATTAAAAAATACCTTTCTACATCTGTAATTTTCCTCATATACTCATCATAAGCTAAACTATAAGATGAAGTGATGAAGCTCAACTAGCTCTGGCCTTTTGGGCCCTACCATGGAAGAGCTATGCTTTGCTGCACTGCCTTTGACCTAAGCAATGTGGTGGTGAGACAGGGCTACCCCTCCTCCATGCTTCCACGAGATATTTGTGTGTGTATACATATATACATATATATACAGGTAGTTCTCGTTTTGTGCGAGATATGGGTTCCTACAGGCTTCGCATAAACTGAAATCGCACAAAAAAAACATATTTTCCCCATAAGAAACAATGGATAATAGGGGGGATGCAGGTTTTGGCCCAAAAAACTTCCATTTTTTGAACGAAAAACACATTTATTTGACTAATAAAGTGAACATGTTCTAAAAATGTATCGTTCTAAACCTATAAGTAACACTAATGTGTAAATAAAGTGTAAATAAAGCACCCATTAACACTCAACACGATGCTCCCTCACTTCTCACAGTCCCTCACAGTCACTCGCCATCTTCGTCTGTGCTGTCCACCTCCTCTGGCACATCCACTTCCACTTCCACTTCCTCTCCTATAGCTTCAGGGTCATCCACTTCCTCTTCCTCTTCTGTCACTGGTTGCACAGGCGGTTTATTGAAAAACTCCAGCATGGTGGTCTGGCGGTTTTTCTTTTGAAATTCAGTCTGCATTTGAGTGTAGCAGAAAAGTGTGTCCATACACTTTCTTGTGATTGTGGTGTTTCGTTCAACATTGGGGTCGTGTTCTTCCAGCATGGCAAAACCTTCTTTTATTTTTCTTAATGCTTCACTGATAACAGTGGCAGTGAGCGTCCGTCCTCCCTCAGCCTTGTCTGCCGCTGCCGTCGCTTCTGCTTCTTCTCTTTCCCTCTTGTTCTCTTCTTCGATGTCCAGCAGGTCTTCATCGCTCAATTCTTGTCCGTGTGACTGAAGCAGTTAACCAATGTCCTCTTTCTCCACTTCATCAAGGCCTAAATCCTGGGTATAGCTGGTTAGGTCCTTGTTTGCCTTTGAAACAATACTGTCTACAGCGAAGCCATTGAAGGAATGAGCAAACTGATGACACAGTTTTTTCCAAACACCATTCAGACATTTCGTTGGCACTTCATCCCAGGACTGCTTGATAAAGGTTACAGCATCTTTTATTGTAAAATTCTTCCAGAAATCTCGCAGCGTCTTGTTCATCTCGTTCGTTTTCTTTACTGCAGCAGCCATCGTAGACCTCAGGTAGTAGGACTTGAAGGTTTGAATCAGCCCCTGGTCACAGGGCTGCAGCAGAGAAGTCGTGTTGGGAGGCAGAAAGGCCAGCTTGATGTTGTTGCTGAGATTTTCAAGACTGGCTGGATGACTGGGAGCATTGTCTACCAGCAACAAGATCTTGAAGGGGATGCCTTCCTTGTTGCAGTAGGCTTTCAGCTCGCTGTGCAACTTGTTCTTGTAGTAGTCACTGAATATTTTCCCAGTCATCCAGCCCTTCTTGTTGGCGTACCAATGGACTGGCAGGAAAGCCCGGTCATATCCCTGAAACACACAAATTATCCGAGAATTAAGGTGTGGCCACGCTCCATTTTCTTAAAAAAGAAAATGTATGAGCCAGTTGCTTGCATCACAAACCTAAGTATTTTTAATGTCACTTGTGTACACTTCACAAACCCTGATTAATTAACGGTATTAAATATTTTATTATTTAACACAATCAATAACAATAACAACATAAGAACTGTAGAATAAATAAATAAATATTAAATAAACCAATCTTACCTTAAGGGCTCTGGGGTTCTGAGAGTGATAGATGAGGACAGGCTTCAGCCTGCAGTCCCCCTCAGCGTTGGCCCCCAGCAGCAGCGTCAGGCGGTCCTTGGACGCCTTAAAACCAGGCGCCGTCTTCTCCTCCTGTGCGATGTACGTCCTCGCTGGCATCTTCTTCCAGTAAAGGCCGGTCTCGTCTACATTGAACACTTGCTTGGATGAGTATTGTCCTTCTTCCAGGGTCTTCTTAAGCATCTCTGGGAATTTCCTGGCCGATTCTGTGTCTGCTGATGCTGCTTCTCCAGTCATTTTGATGTTATATGTGTATACATATATACATATATATACAGTATATATATATATATATATATATATATATATAAGTTGATTAAAAAATGGCATCCCTAAAGTGCAAAGATGGCTTCATTTTTGTTTTCCCAACACCAAGGCAATTTATGGTGTCAACATACCTAAAGCGGTTGACAAGGTTAGGTTAGCCTAAGTTAAAAAAATAATAATAATAATAAATAAAAAGGAAACGATAAAAGAAAAAAGTGGTGTCAGGATAACAAAAATTACCCTAGATGGGTCACAATTGTGGGCAAACATTTGTGCTTAGACTTGGCTACCCCCCAACCATATGGGGGAAAGGACCCTGAGTACATTTTTGGACACCTTACAGACCAATTTCATTACTATCCACCCCATACCCAAATCAATGGAAAGACTAATGGGATAATGAAGTCATAACTAATCTACCCACCTCCCAAAAACCAACAAGGATTCAAGAAGAGCTGGAAGGATTTAATATTAAAAAGCACCAGTAGAAAGAATGGTCATAGCAACAAAAAGACACTGACAAAGCATTTGATAGTGTTCTTAGATACATACATACATATACCAAGGCTTTTTTCCCCTTACAAGGGAGATAGCCAAAAAGGAAAAGGCATAAAATCATTCCCACCCATTTCATCCCTGAATACACTCCACACCCCTCCACCCTCCCTCTCATCTTAGCACCTCCTGGATGACGGGCCATCCCTGCACCTTGTCCACTGCCCTGGGTCAGAAGCAGTGTCGCAAGACACAGCATATCCACAGCAAGGCTGCTTCATTAAATCGGCAACACCCCCTCTCCGTCCCCCCATGCATAAAAGGAGAAGAGAGGGAGAAATCCCTTTGGGTTACGTCAAAATTTGCTAACACATACTACCTCACCCCCATCATCACAACATCATCCATATACAACCATTCTCCATTCACCCGTCTTCTGTCCTCTCCCGTCCTTCCTCAACAGACATTCCCCTTTTCCCCAAAGCCCCCTTCACCCCATCCATCCACCTCATCCTAGGACGTCCCCTCATGTTCATTCTTTCCACATCTGCCTTCCATACCTTTTACTAGTCTTTCTTCACTCATTCTTTTCATGTGTCCAAACCATCCTAATACTCTTTCATCAACCCTATCTCCCAACTCCCTTTCTACCCCTGTTCTCCTCCTCACCTCCTCATTTCTCACTCTATCCAGCCTAGTAACCCCCATCATACTTTTCAGACACCTCATCTCAAACACATTCAAACTCCTTCTCTCTTCTTCTCTTATGTTCCATGTTTCTGCCCCATACAGTGCTGTTGGCACAATCACTCCTTCATACAGTCTCCTCTTAGCATCCATTCCCAAATCTCTATTCCTCATTACACTTTTTAATCCACCAAGGCATTTACTCGCTTCTCTCGATCTACATTCTACCTCCACCTTTTCCTGCCACATTTGCACCCAAATATCTAAAACTATCCACTTCCTCCAGTCGCTCTCCCTTAATGCTCACTTCCATACTACTGCCACTTTCACCCCTTGTACTTCTCACCACCTTACTTTTACCACATGTATCTTCAGCTTTCTTCTGTCACATACTCTCCCAAACTCTGTCACCAACTTCCTCAATCCCTCCTCCGATCCTGCCACAAGTGCAGTGTCGCCCGCAAACAACAGCTGGCTCACCTCCCACTTTTCTCCATTTTCTTTAACCATCTCCAATCCCTGACTCACTACCCTTGCATTTACCTCTCGCACTACCCCATCCGACATAACGCATCCTTGACAAAGTCCCACCTTTACCTCAAACCACTCACTCTCTCCATTTCCAATCCTGACACAAGCTCTACTACTCTCATAAAAACTCTTGACAGCTCCTAGAAGCTTTCCTCCTATCACGTATATCTGCAAAACCTCCCACAGTGCCTTTCTGTCTACGCTGTCATAAGCCTTTTCCAGGTCCATAAAGGCCAAAAAAACATCTTTCCCCTTTCCTATAGCTTTCTCACATATCTGTCTTACCACAAAGATCTGATCTACACAACCTCTACCCATCCTAAATCCGCACTGTTCCTCACCGATTACTCCCTCTGTTCCTCTCCTAATCCTCTCAATCAAGATCCTCCCATAAGCCTTCCCCACTACACTTAACAAGCTAATCCCTCTGAAACTACTACATTCACACTTGTCCCCTTTTCCCTTGTAAAGTGGAACTATACAGGCACTCCTCCAGTCCTCCGGCACTCTACCCTCTCTCCAGCAAACATTAAATAACCTCACCAGCCAGTCCACCATCACTGTACCTCCTTTTAGACATTCTTCATGGCATCCATCCAGACCAGGTGCCTTACCTGCTCTCATCATCTTAACAACTGCCTTCACTTCATCCTTCCTTATTTCTCCTCCATTTTCCTCACTCATCACTCTCATTTTCTTAGCATTTCCCACTGCAGCTATCTTTCCCTCTCTATCCTCCTTCACATTTAGCAACTCCCTAAAATATTCTGCCCATCTTCCCCTTACTGCCTTCTCTTCCATTATCATCTCTCCATCTGCACCTTTTACCTTTTCTTCTCTACTTGATTCGCCTCCTCTTCCTCTCTTAATTTCTTTCCAAAACATCTTTTTATTACTTTCAAAATTTTCTGTCATACTCTTACCCCATTTCACATCTGCTCTCCTCTTTGCCTCCTTTACCTTTTGATTTACTTCTCTTTTCTTTTCTTTTGTACCTCTCATATGACTCCCTTGTCCTATTTTGTAACCAATCTGTGAAAGCTCGCTTCTTCTCTTCTACAACCTTCTTTGTTTCCTCATCCCACCATTCACTACCCTTTCTTCTATTTCCTCCTGTCCTTCTTGTTCCACACACCATCTTTGCACACTTTGTGACTCCCTCCTTGAACCATCCCCATTCCTTCTCCACACCTAGCTCTACTCTATCCTTCACTCCCTCCCACTCCTCCTTCAGCTTCTTCTTGTACTCCTTCTCCTTTTCCTTTTCATTGAAAGAGTTCACTCTAAGCACCTCCCTACCTTTTGTCCCTTCCCTCTTCCTCCATCTATCCTCCACTCTCAACTTACCTTCCACCAAAAAATTATCTGATATTCCCCCACCCTCTCCCCTTAGCACATGTACATCCTTAACTCTTCCTATCATAATTCTATTTACCACTACGTAGTCCATTAACGCTCTATCTACCACCCTTCCATCCACCACCCTCTCCCATGTGTACTTATGCTTGACTTTCTTCCGAAACACTGTATTTGCTATCATCAACTCTCTTTCAAGACACATTTCCACCATCAACTCTCCACTACGATTCTTTCCTGGAACTCCACATTTCCCAACCACTCCATCAATTGGATCATTTCCTACCCTAGCATTAAGGTCTCCCAGTACTATTACATTGACATTTCTCCCTAAATCCTCTATGCACTCATTTAAATCTATCCATAAAGCCTCCCTTTCTTCTACGCTCTTCTCACTGCCAGGCCCATATGCACTTACAAAAACCCACATCTCCTTTCCCAGTTTCACCTTCATCCACATTATCCTTGAGGAAACCTCCTTCCACTCCACTACACGTTTACCTATCTCTTCACTTACTAGTATAGCCACCCCTTCCCTCCCTCGCCCTCTCTTCACTCCTGATAACCTCCTACTTACACTCCCAAACTTACACTCGCCCTTCCCTCTCAGCTTAGTTTCACTCAAAGCCAACACATCCATCTTTCTTCTCACAAACATACTATCTATCTCTTCCCTATTACTCTCATCTGTACCACATCCACACACATTAAAAGACCCAAACCTTAGGGTGCTGGTCGGAAAACTCCCAGACCCTCTTATGCCTTTACTTTTTCTTTTAGGAATGTCTCCTGTGGGGCTACAAGGAGAGGGATGTCTAGTCCCAATCCCCTTCCCTTTCTTCTCGCCTCTTACGATCCAAGTGGGAATACTTGGTGGCAGTATTCTTTTCCCCCACCACAGGGAATAGATAGAGAAAAATAAACAGACTATTCAAGATGATTAGCGAAACTCATATAAAGTGGGCATAGTTACCTGAGTCTGTCTCAAGATCTGGAGGTTTATTTCTCTGTGCTTCCAGTGCCGGTTTGATACCAAATACTTCCTCCATAGTTGCTTCAGCTTCACTTTCCTGTTAAAAAATACAATGAAGCTGGTGACCGAGTTTCAAAGGCTATGTGAGAGAAACATAAGTGAAAGGTGAAACAGCAGTTATGAGATTTATCCAATGATGGTGGCAAGTTGAATATGTGTGTGAGGCTTGAGGTAGTGGTGAGTTTTAAGTGTTTGGGGTCACATGTAGTGATGAATGGAAGAGGAGTGCATAGAGAGGCGAAGGAAGCAACTAAATGTCAGGATAAAATTAAAACTGTTATGAGAAATAAGTATTTGGGGACAAATGCAACGAGAAGGTCATATGGAGTGATCATACCTGTGGCATTTGTGACTTGGAATATGGGGGGAGGCAAAAAGGATGAGTCTATTTTTGAGATTAAGTATTCAAGAAATATACATTTTACAATAATGGATTGTGAGAAATGTAGAGTTGAGGCAAAGAATGGGCCTAGGAAATGGATGAACTGATGCTTTGGGTAGATTTGTGTGCCGAGGTGGTTTGGGCACATGTTAAGAACAAATGAGAAAAGTGAGAGTGTGGAAAGCAGAAGAGGATGTAGCAACCTTGAGAGAACGATTGAAAGAAAGACCAAGAATGAGGTGAATGGCTGGGGTGATGGGGCTATGAAAATACAGTATATGTAATATCTGTCAAGCTGAGAAGAAATTGTAAAAGAGGAGTGAATGGGAGATTGTGAATAGATGAAAGGGTGATGCAACCCAATGGGATATTTTCATCTGTTTAATAAATTATTTTGAGTGCATAAGGAGAGGAGAGGGAAGGGGGCTGCCACATGAAGAGGTGGAGGTAAACTACCTCCAGTTATTAGGCACTCCTCTGGATGAGTTGTGCCTCACTGCATTGACTTTAACCCAAGCAGTATGAGGAAGGGAGGGGGGGTTAGGGACAACACTTCATCCCAGAAATACCAAGAGGGATGGTTAAATGGGTTTTAAATTTGTATCAATCAATCAATCAATTGTCCCAAGACCCACAGCTCCCAGGTGACCAACAATGGCCACCAGTCAGGCCCAAAGGTCACCTGATGTTATCATTTTGAGTTCAGAAATCAGGCAATGCAGCATAACACCATGTTTCAGTTAATGTTACAAATTTTATAAGTTTAAACATGTTACTGTTTGTTATGAATAGAAAGAGACAAGGAAAGTTAAAATCTTCAGCCATAACTAAAAATAGATAAATAAATCAATAAATAGAATATATATATACATAAAAATCAATGAATCAATACTTACACTAGAACTGTAATATGAACTACTGTAAGCTGCTCCACTGTCTGACATTGTCGCTTCATCATACTGTGGGTATAATAGGACACATAAATAAGTGAACACCTTGACAAAGTACCATCCATTATAGATTTATCCTTGGTAATTCATAATTCCATTCAGCAGAGGAAAGAGCTTCTGAATGTAATGAAGACCCCTTTCATTTTTTTTTTGGGGGGGGGGAGGTCCATATTTTACTGGCTCTACTGGGATATAATTATCTACTAGTCTAGGAGGAGAAAAAAAATAATATACAATAAAGGTATGGATGTCTTTTGGACTTTCATGAATCTGGAGAAAATATATGACAGGGTCAACATGAAGACATTGTGGGATGTGTTGCAACATATGGATTATGGGTAAACCTGTTCATTAAGGTAGGAAATAGAAAAAATTAGTGGTTTGAGGTAAAGGTGTGGCTACACCAGGGTTGTGTAATATCATCATGGTTGTTCAATGTGCGGGGTGGGGGTTTGAAGGCAATGAGTTACAGTGGAGGGAAATGGAAGGCAAGCTATTTGTTGGCATGGATGGCATTGAACTTGTGTCTGGGTCAGAGAGTCTAAAGCAACTAGTGGCAGAGTTTGGGTGGGTACGTGAGAGGGAAAAGCTGAAAGTAAATGTGGCAAAAGTAAGGCAATGAGAATGTACTATATCCAGGCAGCTGTGTTACACAGTCACTTAAAACAGCCCCCTACATTTATATTAAAACTTATGAAAAAAAAAAATAGGATTAAGTTGCACCATTTCAACAATGCAAAAGTTCATGGAATATATCCTTCACATAAGAGGTAGCTATATGTAAGCATTACAAAATCCTAAACTGGGTGCAATAAACAATAACAAAATTATATATAACTTCACAAGCAATGGTAAGAGCTTTAGCTAACCTGTTCAGCAGCTTCTTCATTGTCTGCTTCTTCTTCTTCTTCTTCTTCATTGTCATCTTCACTTTCTGTTACGTTCCCAGGGCCCCCACCTGCAGGAAATATGCCTCCCGGTGGAATTTCATCCCCAGAATCATCTGACTCAGGTGGATCATCCTGCATGAAAAATAAATAAAATAAATAAAATGGATAAATAAATAATAATAATGCATACATATTCCAAAGGCTTTCCTCCTTACAAGGAAGGCTGCCAAAAAACAAAGGCATAAAATCCACTCCCACCCATCCCATCCCCTACATACTCCACTCCCATCCACCCCTCTCCTTCCCTCTTATCTTGGTTCCTCCTGGATGACAGGTCATCTCTACATCTCGCCCACTGCCCTGGATCAAAAGCAGTGTCACAAGGCACAGCACATCCACAGCAAGGCCACTTCATTAAATCAGCCCTCCCCCCTCCATCCTCTCATGCAGAAATGGAGCAAACAGGGAGAAATCCCTTCAGGCTGTGTCAAATTATTTTTCACACATACTCCCTCACTCCCCCATTCCCCATCCAATAAGTACATAAAAATATATAAATAAAATTTACACATATATAGTCGCCGCAAAAAAAAATCTATACATTTTTTCTGCAAAAAAAAAATCTATACACGGGATTTTATGAATAGATTTCACTTGATTTCCCGCCATAATAAAAAGTGGGCGGAGTTACTGATGACGTGGGTGTGTAGAGCGCGCCTTTTTACACTTCGCCAACACATCACGCTTCAGTGCCAGGGCTAGGTGAGAGAGGAGTTTATGCATGCTGCTCTTTAGTGCCCTTTTGTTCACTTTTTCACTGAATCTGGTGCCCTCTAACTCTCCTTCTGATGATCAAAATGGGTCGTTCCAAGCTTTCAATGCAAGAAAAGGCCTGCGCCCTAGCTCTGTTAGAGCAGGGAATGTCTGTGATACGTGTTGCCGCAGGCCTGCAGGTGACACGAATGGTCATTTACAGCCTGAAGAAAGCAGCCGCCACACACCCTCCTGGTACGGTACCACCAAGAAAGCCAGGCTCTGGAGCCCCAAAGAAGACATCTACTCGCACTGACAAGATCCTAAAACGAGAAGTGATGTCAGATCCATGTATAACAGCTGTTAGTCTGAAGCAAAAACATCCTGCTCTCCTTAAAAACGTTGCTGTAAGAACGATCCAACATCGGCTGCAGAAGGACCTCAAAATGACAGCTCAATGTGCCGCCAAGAAGCCCCTGCTCACCGAGGCCATGAAGAAGAAACGGATTGATTTCTGTAAGAAATACAAGGACTGGACATCAGAGCAGTGGCAGAAGGTGATGTTCAGTGATGAAAATACATTCAGGCTGATCAGGGGCAGCTCCAAGATCGTTCGTCGCCCCAGTTATGTGTCCAGATTCGACCCGCGGTACACAGTTAAAACAGTGAAACACCCAGACAGTGTGATGGTGTGGGGTGCCTTTAGTGGTAACAAGGGCAGGGGTGGATTATATTTCCTCCCCAAGAATGTGACCATGAAAGGGAGCAACTATATCAATGTTTTGAGGGATCACATGCTCGAATTTTGGGACATCCATGAGTGTGATCATTTCATGCATAACGGTGCCCCTGCCCATAGGTCTAAGGAAGTGATAAAGTTCCTTAATGACAACAATATCAGTGTTATGGAGTGGCCAGGCAATTCCCCAGACTTGAACCCAATAGAAAATGCCTGGAATCTGATGAAAAACGAACTGGAGAAAATGCGACCCACCAGTATTCCAGACCTGAAGGAGGTGCTGAAGAAGATCTGGGTCACTATGGACAGCGCCTACTTCACCAAACTCGCCTCTTCAATGCCCAGAAGGATCCAGATGGTACTCAAGAACAAGGGGAACATGACAAAATACTAAATGTAACTCTTAAGTGGAAATAAAGCACATGTTAGTTGTACTTTTGAGTTTTATTGTCCAAAAGTCCTTAGTGTATAGATTTTTTTTGCTGCAATTGTAAATAAACATATAAATGCATAACTTTCTTTATTAAGACAATTCCAAATAACATGACCACCATATCAACAGTTTTCTTTGATTACCAAGGCACATATACCATCATTGCCCAATTTCCAGTTGGAACATTATCCTCCATTACAATAATATCAATTAAAAAATTTAACTCAATATGCTAACAATACACTAAAAACAGGTAATACATCATTCTCCACTGCTCCCAAGACAGACTTAACATTTCTTCATGAAAACATCTCTCATAAAACCTGGTGACCAGTACCACTCACCTTTTGGCTGTGGCAAAAAATTCCTCAAAGACCAACTGAACACCATTGTTACAAAACCACAATCAAAGTGAGTAAACATCAAAATGGTTTTTATTCAGTTATTCTGATGAAGACTATTCATGGGTATGAACTGCATCATCTCACCAAAATGTATTTGTGATACATGCCTTCAACATGCAGGTCCTGTGCAGGGCAGCAAATTGTTGTTGTTGGCATTCCCTAGACCGTCTGGCCAAGCGGTCCCACTTCCCTGACAATCACCATGGCTGGGACGTGGTTTTCCCACAAATCCCTTGTACTCGTACAGTATATGTTGTGGAAATAAGCTCCACCACAAGGACTCAAACCTTTGCCTTAGCGACTATTTATTATGAAGCAGACGATAGCCTGGAGCCGGCCAGGTCGTACGACAGTACTAGGCCAACTAGGTCCCTATTCTAATTTCACCAAATCTTTATTATAGTGAGCCATCCGACAAGTTGTGTCCTTTTGACAAATGGAAATAAGCTCCACCACAAGGACTCAAACCTTTGCCTTAGCAACTGCTTATTATGAAGCAAAGATGAGGCTATTGTCTTTGCTTCATAATAAGCAGTCACTAAGGCAAAGGTTCAAGTCCTTGCAGTGGAGCTTATTTCCATTTGTCAAAAGGACACACAGTATATGTTGTGCTGTTCATGTGCATAATTGTGTACAATGCAGTCTTTCTGGTGTGGCAGTGTCTGCATCATGGATCCACCCCCCAACCCCCAGCATAGAGGAAGTTGGTGACCAAACCTCACAAGATGCCTTTGCCACCCCTGCTGGTGGCACAGATCTCTGGGAGCAGTTTTGGTTATCTGGGGCAAGTACCACAGCCAATCATACATCTATACAGTGATGGTGATGATGATACGGTTTAATGTCACAAAATCCCCCCTATCAGGAGGCTAAGACAAAAAAATCCATCCCACTGTTGCCATTAACACTTTAGTCACTTACGTTATTCATATGTAGGCCCCATACCACTTTCTTCTCTTAAGTATTTTTCCACTAAATCTTCTGTAACAAGTTAGTAATGTTTCTTGATGGGGTGAATTAAAACGGAGATATAGTTTTTCTTCTTTTCTTCCTTATCAATTACACTTGGTTATTCGAGCTACACCAAGGGACTCTCCTAAATTCATATTTGACTTGAGATCTTTATACAGCTTTTCTGTCATTAAATCATCAGAACTTTTAGTCAACAATCCAAATATGATCAATTTATTACCTGAGAAACTTTCATTTTGTCACTAGATCTTTCTATCCAATCTGAATCTTTCAAGATAGAAATCATGTCTTTTGACCATCTATCTAATCTAGTTAAGTATTGTGTCTGATTCACTTCTAACTTCTTTGATCATTCTAACCAAAGACCTGATAGGATCCTGATCACACTTTGAAGTAAAATGTTTAATGAATGCTTTCTTATGGGCTTCATATTGGTTCATATCTTCCATTTGCTGGAAATTTATGATAAACCTACCTCTACCTTTCTCAGGATCTACATTCTCCTTCAAGATTTCTAATTTCCTTTTTTTCATCTGATATATTTTTGCTTACAATTAATGTATCCATTAAGTTAAGGAACTTATTATCTCCTAAGGTGTTTTCATCACCAGTGAATTAAGGAATGTTTATATTTGAGGTATGAGCCTCATGATGCAAGACTGTGTTATTCATACCTTCAGTAAGCTGATTTGACTTGACTGCCTCTACGCAAGTCTTCCTTACGTACTTCAGCCTCGTCGTTCGTTGGAGATCGTCTTGTTCCACTCATAGTATGAAGACTCCTTATTCTATTAACACAGGCTTGGTTGCGGTTGTACTGTCAATTGGTGTACTCTTTGTAGGCGTTCGTCTAATCACTTCGGAGGAGGTTCATCCCACCGCTACCATCACTGTTAGCTCCGTTGCCACTAACACTTTAGTCACTTATATTATTCATCTGTAGGCCCCATGCCACTTCCTTCTCTTAAGTATGTTTCCACCAAATCTTCTGTAACAAATTAGTAATGTTTCTTGATGGGGTGAATTAAAATGGAGATATAATTTATCTTCTTTTCTTTCTTATCAATTACACTTGGTTATTCGAGCTACACCAAGGGACTTCCCCTTGGGATCCTTGTACACCCACAAAGCCAAGTCTGCTTCAATGTCACTATTTAATTCATCCAATAACTTTGAATGTTACAAATAAGCGCCACCCTTTAAGGGCGTGACTTTACTTCCGTGCACCAATAACTTCTCTCCTCCACCCTTTTCTCCGATCGAAAGGCTGTTATACTGTCTCAAGCAATAATGTTTATGCAAGCACTTCTGTCGCAAGTGGAACGTGGCTTAATGTTTACATTTCGTCATATCAGTACTTCTATCAATACCCTAGCCTATATTTACAAAACATCAGACGGCAAGCAAGAATATGCAATTCTGCAACTTCCTCTCGGCCATTGTTTCAAAACATCCAGGTAATAAAATTTGAATATCTTTCTTCCTACCCCTCTATCTACCTAAATGTCTATCTCAATCTACCAGCCTCTTACACTAGGGGATAGATAAAAGCATACATTTTTTTTTTTTCAAATGACAGATCCCCTCTACTAAGCAATACACACCCCTCTCAGGGGTCCAGGGGTCATGGTTACAAGCTGTGCAAGAGGAGAGCTAAAAAAATGTCGCGAAAGAACTATTTTACACACAGGATTGTGGATGTCTGGAACAGCCTGCCTACTCCTGTTGTAAATGCTTCTATTAAGTCTTCCTTCGAACATCATTTGGACAAGCACTGGGATAGACAAGATATCAAGTATAATTTTGAAGCAACTCTCAATGTCACCAGAAAAATAATCATTGAGGATCTGGATACAGAGGCCTACTGGCCTGCGTCTAGTAACAACATAAGTAAGTAAAGTATTCCAATGGATGTGGAGGGTAGTTCAGGAGCAAAGCTTCCTAGTCAGGTCATATGTACGTTATTAGGGCATCTGAAGAACTCTGCCCCCATCCCCAATAAAGGAATATACACCTTACTGGAGGTAGGGGGGAAGTCTGGGGACAATGCT
>NC_134787.1:24104342-24131842 GCF_046742065.1 Oratosquilla oratoria
TTTTTTCTCTCTGTTTCTAATCCAATAATTGTATGTATCATGTCCTACACTGTTGGGTGGTAGTGGGCCTTTTAATTTTGTTTCTACAATTCCCATTATGTCCGGTTCTTTTTCTTTCAAATAATCATTCAGCTCATTCAATCCTGTTATCAATCCATCTATATTTGTGTAAGACACTCTTAGTTTTCTGCCACTTCCATTGTGTTCTCTGTTTCCCTTATGTTTTTCTTTAGTATGTCGAACTGCTTTATTTTCATGTTCACTACTCTCCAATAGAATCTCTCTTTCTCTGACTCCGTTCTTTCCTCGTTTTTTGCCTTAGCTTCAATTCTTTTCTGCTTTTCTGCCTCTCTTTCCTCCTTATTCATTTCTCTTTTTATCCATACCTTTTTATATTGATCATTTGTTGCTAGTTTCCCTGTCTTGGATAGAATTTTCTCTGCCGTTGTTTGTGACCTGAATTTAATCTTAATTGGTCTGGTCTTATCTGTACTATATTTTCCGAGTCTGAATTTTTCCTCAATTTCCTTTATAATTTCTGGTTCATCTTCCTGGACTAATTTTAATAAACTGCTTACCCTTTCATTTTCCTCCTTGATTCTTGCGGTTCTATCTGGGTTATGTTTCTCTTCCATTCCTAATATAATTATACATTTCTTTTTGTCAGCTAATTCTCTTACTATATTCTCCTTCTGTCTCATCACTTTAATAACTGAGTCTTCATTATGTTCTTTCAATTGCTGTTTGACTATGTCAGTGAATGAAACCTTATTCCCTTCTTGAGTTATTCTCCAATTTTTAGCTTCTGTAGCTATTTTCTCACTGTTTTCATTACTATTCTTCTTCAATTTCTCATTCTCCTCCTTTACATTTCCTAACTGTCTTTTTAGGTCCTCTACTTCTTCAGTTAAGTTTCTGTTAGCCTTCTCTAGTTGTTCCAATCTTTCAATTCTCTGGAAGATAGAGTCTACCTTACCTAACTTACGTTCCAAGTCCTCGATCACCTTATCAACTCTCTCCTCTAGTCTTATCAGTCGGGGGGGGGGTTGTGTCCCCCCACCCTCTTTAAATCCCTGGAACATATTCTCGTCACTTTCTACTGTATTTCTCCTCTCTATACTTCTAATCTTTACATTTTTATTTGCCATTTCGTCATCCGGTGGTCGTTTCATGTTGACCTTACGCCCGTCTGCCTGGGCCAAGTCCTCCACATCCTCATTTCCTTCCATTTCCCCAGCAATCCCTCCCCTTCTCCTCTTTTCCTACTTACCTACTGCCTCACGAGCAATTCCCCCCCCTGCAAATACAAAAAGGCACTTCTCTTTGCGTTGGTATCCACAATCTGCACTTTTCTTCAGAGCGTTCGTCAAGCCGTCCGTTCGTTGAAAGTGTGTGTGTGTGTGTGTGTGTGTGTGTGTGTGTGTGTGTGTGTGTGTGTGTGTGTGTGTGTGTGTGTGTGTGTGTGTGTATTTACCTAGTTGTATTTTACGGGAAGGGGAGCTATGCTCGTGGTGTCCCGTCTTCATATCTCATTTTATCTAAACTATTTTTAAATTCATGTATTGTTTTTGCACACACCACTTTCTCATCTAACTTGTTCCAACTGTCTATTACTCTGTGAGGAAAGCTGTTCTTTTTCAAATCTCTTCTATAGTTGTCTTTTTTTATTTTCTTTCCGTGTCCTCTAGTATTTCTGTCATCCCATTTTATCAGATTCTCTCTATCAGTAATTTCTATGCCTTTCATGATTCTGTAAATAGCTATCAAATCTCCTCTCTCTCTTCTTTGCTCTAGTGTCTGTAGTTCAAGTTTTGCTAGTCTCTCTTCATATGATAGTTTTGAGAGTGTTGGTGCCAATTTTGTAATTGCTCTTTGTATTCTTTCAAGTTTTTTTTATACATTTTTTTGTACTTGGTGACCATATCGTTGCTGCATATTCCAATCTTGGTCTTATCAGGGTGATTAGGATTTTCTTCACCATTTCTTCATCCAGGTATGTAAATGCAACTTTGATTGTTCTTATTAAATTATAAGTTTCTCCAAAAATCTTATTTATATATTTCTCAGGTGACATATTATTCATAACAATGACTCCCAGGTCCTTCTCATTTTCTATTTTTTTTTTATTCCTTCTTCTCCCAATTTATATGCTCTTGTTATTCTGTTTTTGCTTTTTCCAACTTCCATTATACTACACTTTTTTGTATTGAACTCCATCTCCCACTTCCTACTCCATTCCTGTACTTTATTTAGATCTCTCTGTAGTGATTCACAATCTTCTTCAGTTTTCACTCTTTTCAGTAGTTTTGCATCATCTGCAAAGAAGCTCATATAGCTTTCAATTCCTTCATCCATATCATTAATATATATAGCAAACATTATTGGGGCCAAAACTGTTCCTTGTGGAACACCACTTATTACTTCATCCCATTTTGAGTGCTGGTTTCTTATCACTACTCTCATTTTTCTTTCTTGCAAAAAGTCTTCCATCCAATTTAGTAGTTTGCCCTGTATTCCTCCTTCAGTTTCTAATTTCTTAAGTAACTTCTTATGTGGTACTTTGTCAAAAGCTTTCTTTAGGTCTAAAATTGCACAGTCCGCCCATCCATCTCTTTCTTGTATTATATCTATTAGCCTTGAATAGAAACATATTAAATTGGTGACGCATGATCGTCCTTGTCTGAATCCAAATTGCCTTGGATTTAACACTTTGTTTTTTTATAAATATTTTACCCATCTACTTTTGATAATTCTTTCACAAATTTTTTTTTATTGTACTTGTTAGAGAGACTGGTCTATAGTTGGTAGGTTCTTCTTTATTTCCCCCTTTATATATAGGTACTATATTTGCCCTTTTCCAATCTTTTGGAACTTTTCCTTCTTTCAAGGAACTATTTAGTATGCTATGTATTTTGTCTGCCAGTTCATTCCTGCAGTCTTTCAGTATCCAGTTTGCTATTTCATCTGGTCCATGCGATTTTCTGACATCAAGATTACTCAAGTGTGTTAATATTTCATTCTTTGTTACTTCTATTTCTTCCATAGGGGGGACTTTCTCTTTCCATTCGTTCTCTTCAGGTTGTATGTTCTCCCTTGTAAACACTGATTTAAAATGTTTGTTCATAATTTCCGCCATTTCCATTTCCTCAGTGTATTCAACTCCTCCTTGTCTTAATTTCTCCAAGTCTTGTTTGTTTTTCAGTTTATTGTTTACAAATCTGTAGAATAGTTTTGGTTGATCTTTACACTTTTCTATGATATCTTTTTCATATTTTCTCTTTTCCTCTCTGCACGTTTGTACATATTCATTTCTATAACAGATATATATTTTCCATTTTTCAGGTCTTCTATCTTTTCTTCCATTTGGTCCAAGCTTTGTTTCTTTTGTCTTTTAAATCCCTACAAATTTTGTTGTAACAGAATTTTACATATTATTTTTCTCGTTTTTGTCTTGGTACATACTTTTCCACTCCTTTTTTGTAAATGTTTGTCAAAATATTCCACTTCTCTTCTACTGTTGTTTCTTCTTTGTATATTTCTTCCCAGTTTTCCTTTTGAAAGAATTCTCTTATTCTATTAAAGTTTGTTTTTTCATACATCATTCTTCCTTTTCTATATTGTTCATTTCTTTTCATATATTTTTCTTCATTAAGTTCCAGTTCAATCAATATGTGGTCACTTTTACTTATTGGTGTTTTATATTCAATTTTGTCCACTATTCTAGGTTCGGATGTAATTATTAGGTCTAGTCTCGATGGCTCTTCTTCATTTCTATACCTAGTGTTCTCCTGTATCCATTGTGTCATTGTATGGTCAGTAACCATCTCAAGTAGAGCGTTTCCCCATGAGCCGTCTCCACCCTTTACTGTCATCTCTTCCCAGCAGATTTCTTTGCAATTAAAGTCGCCCATCATAACTATTTTCCTCCCTCTTCCATTATCTTGTTTAATGTTATCTTTGTGTCCTCTAACATACTTTTATGTTCACTCTCTTCCCACGAGGCTGTTTTCGGGGGCACATAATTTATCACAAACTTTCTGCTCTTCTTATCTCTGTCTTCTACTTCCATCATTATCATCTCTACTGTATTCTTTCCATATGTGACACACTTCACGTTTATATCCTTCTTAGTCAGGAACATAACTCCACCCCCTTCCTTTTTCACTCTGTTTCTAATCCAATAATTATATGCATCATGTCCTACACTGTTGGGTGGTAGTGGACCTTTTAATTTTGTTTCTACAATTCCCATTATGTCTGGTTCTTTTTCTTTCAAATAATCATTCAGCTCATTCAATCCTGTTATTAATCCATCTATATTTGTGTAAGACACTTTTAGTTTTCTGCCACTTCCATTGTGTTCTCTGTTTCCCTTTTGTTTTTCTCTTGTATGTCGACTTTCTTTAGTTTCATATTCACTACTCTCCAATAGAATCTCTCTTTTTCTGACTCCGTTCTTATCTCGTTTTTTTCCTTTGCTTCAAGTCTTTTCTGTTTTTCTTCCTCTCTTTCCTCTTTATTCATTTCCCTTTTTATCCATACCTTTTTATATTGTTCACTTGTTGCTAGTTTCCCTGTTTTGGATAAGATATTCTCAGCCGTAGTTTGTGACCTGAATTTAATCTTAATTGGTCTGGTCTTGTCTGTACTATATTTCCCGAGCCTGAATTTCTCTTCGATTTGTTTCATTATTTCTGGTTCATTTTCCTCTTTGATTCTTGTGGTTCTATCTGGGTTATGTTTCTCTTCCATTCCTAATATAATTATATATTTCTTTTTGTCTGCTAAGTCTCTTACTATATTCTCCTTCTGTCTCATCACTTTAATAACTGAGTTTTCAGTTTGTTCATTCATTTGCTGTCTGATTATGTCAGTGAATGCAACTTTGCTATTTTCTTGGATTTTTTTTTTCAAACCTCCTTGTTCTCCTTATTATTCTCCTTTAAGACTTTATTCTCTTCTTTTACTTCTTTTAACTGATTTTTTAATTCTTCAATTTCCTTAGTTAAGTTTTTGTTCGCCTTCTCTAGTTCTTCCAATTTTTCAACCCTCCGTATAATGTTGTGAACATGACCGAACCTACGCTCCAAGTCCTCGATCATCTTATCGACCTTCTCATCTAGTCTTGTCAGTCGGGGGGGGGGGCACTTGTGTCCCCCCCACCCTCTTTAAATCCCTGGAAAATATTCTCATCACTTTCTACTGTATTGCTCTTATCTATACTTCTAATCTTTACATTTTTATTAGACATTTCATCGTCGCTCAGCTGATCGGGGGGTCGTTTGTTTACCTTTCGCCTGTCTGCCTGGGCCAAGTCCTCTCCTTCCTCATTTCCTTCCATTTCTCTCAGTAATCCCTCCCCTTCTCCTCTTTCCCTACTTTCCTACTACCCCACGAGCAATTTCCCCCCCACCCTGTAAATACAATAGGCACTTCTCTTTGCGTTGGGATCCACGAAACTTCAATTTTCTTCAGAACGTCTTCTAAGCCGTCCGTTCGTTGAAGTGTGTGTGTGTGTGTGTGTGTGTGTGTGTGTGTGTGTGTGTGTGTGTGTGTGTGTGTGTGTGTGTGTGTGTGTGTGTGTGTGTGTGTGTGTGTGTGTTTACCTAGTTATATTTACCTAGTTGTATTTTACGGGAAGGGGAGCTATGCTCGTGGTGTCCCGTCTTCATATCTCATTTTATCTAAACTATTTTTAAATTCATGTATTGTTTTTGCACACACTACTTTCTCATCTAACTTGTTCCAACTGTCTATTACTCTGTGAGGAAAGCTGTTCTTTTTCAAATCTCTTCTATAGCTGTCTTTTTTATTTTATTTCCGTGTCCTCTTGTATTTCTATCATCCCATTTTATCAGATTCTCTCTATCAGTAATTTCTATGCCTTTCATGATTCTGTAAATAGCTATCAAATCTCCTCTCTCTCTTCTTTGCTCTAGTGTCTGTAGTTCAAGTTTTGCTAGTCTCTCTTCATATGATAGTTTTGAGAGTGTTGGTGCCAATTTTGTAATTGCTCTTTGTATTCTTTCAAATTTTTTCATGCATTTTTTTGTACTTGGTGACCACATTGTTGCTGCATATTCCAATCTTGGTCTTATCAGGGTGATTAGAATTTTCTTCACCATTTCTTCATCCAGGTATGTAAATGCCACTTTGATTGTTCTTATTAAATTATAAGTTTCTCCAAAAATCTTATTTATATGTTTCTTAGGTGACATACTATTCATAACAATGACTCCCAGGTCCTTCTCATTTTCTACTTTTTTATTCCTTCTTCTCCCAATTTATATGATCCTGTTATTCTGTTTTTGCTTTTTCCAAATTCCATTATACTACACTTTTTTGTATTGAACTCCATCTCCCACTTCCTACTCCATTCCTGTACTTTATTTAGATCACTCTGTAGTGACTCACAATCTTCTTCCGTGTTCACTCTTTTCAGTAGTTTTGCATCATCTGCAAAGAAGCTCATATAGCTTTCAATTCCTTCATCCATATCATTAATATATATAGCAAACATTATTGGGGCCAGAACTGTTCCTTGTGGAACACCGCTTACTACTTCATCCCATTTTGAGTGCTGGTTTCTTATCACTACTCTCATTTTCCTTTCCTGCAAAAAATCTTCCATCCAATTAAGCAGTTTGCCCTGTATTCCTCCTTCAGTTTCTAATTTCTTAAGCAACTTCTTATGTGGTACTTTGTTAAAAGCTTTTTTTAGGTCTAGAAATGCATAACCGGCCCATCCATCTCTTTCTTGTATTATATCTATAAGCCTTGAATAGAAACATGTTAAATTGGTGACGCATGATCGTCCTTGTCTGAATCCAAATTGCCTTGGATTTAACACGTTGTTTTTTTTTTCTAAATATTTTACCCATCTACTTTTGACAATTCTTTCACAAATTTTTGCTATTGTACTTGTTAGGGTCTTCTTTATTTCCTCCTTTATATATGGGTACTATATTTGCTTTTTTCCATTCTTCTGGAACTTTTCCTTCTTTCAAGGAACTGTTTATTATGCTATGTATTTTGTCTACCAGTTCATTCCTGCATTCTTTCAAAATCCAGTTTGCTATTTCATCTGGTCCATGCGATTTTCTGACATCAAGATTACTCAAGTGTTTCAATATTTCGTTCTTTGTTACTTCTATTTCTTTCATGGGAGGGACTTTCTCTTTCCATTCGATCTCTTCAGGTTGTATGTTTTCCCTTGTAAACACTGATTTAAAATGTTTGTTCATAATTTCCGCCATTTCCATTTCCTCAGTGTATTCAACTCCTCCTTGTCTTAATTTCTCCAAGTCTTGTTTGTTTTTCAGTTTGTTGTTTACAAATCTGTAAAATAGTTTTGGTTGATCTTTACACTTTTCTATGACATCTTTTTCATATTTTCTCTTTTCCTCTCTGCATGCTTGTACATATTCATTTCTATAACAAGTATATATTTTCCATTTTTCAGGCCTTCTGTCTTTTTTCCATCTGGTCCAAGCTTTGTCCCTTTTGTCTTTTAACTCCCTACAACTTCTATTGTACCAGCATTTTACATATTCTTTTTCATGTATAAGTCTTGGGACATACTTTCCACTCCTTTTATGTAAATTATTGTCAAAATATTCCAATTCTCATCTACTGTTGTTTCTTCTTTGTATATTTCTTCACAGTTTTCTTTTTGAAAGAATTCTCTTATTTTATCAAAGTTTGTTTTTTCATACATCATTCTTCCTTTTCTATATTGTTCATTTCTTTTCATGTATTTTTCTTCATTTAGTTCCAGTTCAATCAGTATGTGGTCACTTTTACTTATTGGTGTTTTATATTCAATTTTGTCCACTATTCTAGGTTCGGATGTAATTATTAGGTCTAGTCTCGATGGTTCTTCCTCATTTCTATACCTAGTGTTCTCCTGTATCCACTGTGTCATTGTATTGTCAGTAATCATCTCAAGTAGAGCGTTTCCCCATGAGCCGTCTCCACCCTTTACTGTCATCTCTTCCCAGCAGATTTCTTTGCAATTATAGTCGCCCATCATAACTATTCTTCCTCCATCTTCCATTATCTTATTTAATGTTATCTTTGTGTCCTCTAACATACTTTTGTGTTCACTCTCTTCCCATGAGGCTGTTTTCGGGGGCACATAATTTATCACAAACTTTCTGCTCTTCTTATCTCTGTCTTCCACTTCGATCATAATCATCTGTACTGTATTCTTTCCATATGTGACACACCTCACGTTTATATCCTTCTTAGTCAGGAACATAACTCCACCCCCTTGCTTTGACTCTCTGTTTCTAATCCAATAATTATATGCATCATGTCCTACACTGTTGGGTGGTAGTGGACCTTTTAATTTTGTTTCTACAATTCCCATTATGTCCGGTTCTTTTTCTTTCAAATAATCATTCAGCTCATTCAATCCTGTTATTAATCCATTTATATTTGTGTAAGACACTTTTAGTTTTCTGCCACTTCCATTGTGTTCTCTGTTTCCCTTTTGTTTTTCTATTGTGTGTCGAATTTCCTTAGTTTCATATTCACTACTCTCCAATAGAATCTCTCTCTTTCTGACTCTGTTCTGTTCTCGTTTTTTTCCTTAGCTTCAAGTCTTTTCTTTTTTTCTTCCTCTCTTTCTTCTTTATTCACTTCTCTTTTTATCCATACCTTTTTATATTGTTCACTTGTTGCTAGTTTCCCTGTTTTGGATAAGATATTCTCTGCCGTCGTTTGTGACATGAATTTAATCTTAATTGGTCTGGTCTTATCTGTACTATACTTCCCGTGTCTGAACTTCTCTTCGATTTGTTTCATTATTTCTGGTTCATCTTCCTGAACTAATTGTAGTAAACTGCTTACTTTTTCATTTTCCTCTTTGATTCTTGAGGTTCTATCTGGGTTATGTTTCTCTTCCATTCCTAATATGATTATACATTTCTTTTTGTCTGCTAAGTCTCTGACAATATTCTCCTTCTGTCTCATCACTTTGATAACTGAGTCTTCAGTTTGTTCTTTCATTTGCTGTTTAATTATATCAGTAAATGCAACTTTACTATTTTCCTGTATCTTTCTCCACCCCTGTGCCTCTTTTGCTATTGTTTCTTTATTGTCTTTATTGTTCCTTTTTAATTCTTTATTCTCCTCTTTTACTTCTCTTAAATGTCTTTTTAGTTCTTCTATTTCATCCGTTAAGTTTTTGTTTGCCTTCTCTAGTTCTTCCAATCTTTCAAACTTTTCTGCAAGTTTTGACATTTTACCGAACCTAACCTCCCAATGTTCAGTCATTTGTTCAAGCCTTTCTTCCAGTTTTGCTAGTCGGGGGAGGTTGGTATCCGCCTCCCCCTCTTTAAATCCTTGGAAATTGTTATCCTCACCTTCCATTGAATTGTTCTTATCTATGTTTCTAATCTTTACATTTTTGTTAGACATTTCGTCGTCACTAAATTGGTCGGGACCTCTTTTGTTTACATGGCGTCTGCCTGCCTGGGCCAAGTCCTCTCCTTCCTCATTTCCTTCCATTTCCCTCAGTAATCCCTCCCCTTCTCCTTTTTCCCCACTTTCCCCTACACCACGAGCAATTCCCCCCCACACCCTGTAAATACAATAGGTACTTCCTTTGCTTCGGGATCCACGAAATTTCAGTTTTTCTTCAGAACGTCCTCTAAGCCGTCCGTTCGTTGAAGTGTGTGTGTGTGTGTGTGTGTGTGTGTGTGTGTGTGTGTGTGTGTGTGTGTGTGTGTGTGTGTGTGTGTGTGTGTGTGTATTTACCTAGTTATATTTACCTAGTTGTATTTTACGGGAAGGGGAGCTATGCTCGTGGTGTCCCGTCTTTATATCTCATTTTATCTAAACTATTTTTAAATTCATGTATTGTTTTTGCACACACTACTTTCTCATCTAACTTGTTCCAAATGTCTATTATTCTGTGAGGAAAGCTATTCTTTTTCAGATCTCTTCTATAGCTGTCTTTCTTGATTTTCTTTCCGTGTCCTCTTGTATTTCTTTCATTCCATTTTATTAGATCCTCTCTATCAATAATTTCTATGCCTTTCATGATTCTGTAAATAGTTATCAAATCTCCTCTCTCTCTTCTTTGCTCTAGTGTCTGTAGCTCAAGTTTTGCTAGTCTCTCTTCATATGATAGTTTTGAGAGTGTTGGTGCCAATTTTGTAATTGCTCTTTGTATTCTTTCAAGTTTTGTTATACATTCTTTTTTTGTATTTGGTGACCACATCGTTGCTGCATATTCCAATCTTGGTCTTATCAAAGTGATTAATATTTTCTTCACCATTTCTTCATCCAGGTATGTAAATGGCACTTTGATTGTTCTTATTAAATTATAAGTTTCTCCAAAAATCTTGTTCATATGTTTCTCAGGTGACATAATTCATAATAATGACTCCCAGGTCCTTCTCATTTTCTACTTTTTTTATTCCTTCTTCTCCCAATTTATATGATCCTTCTATTCTTTTTTTGCTTTTTCCAAATTCCATTATACTACACTTTTTAGTATTGAACTCCATCTCCCACTTCCTACTCCATTCCCATACTTTATTGAAATCACTCTGTAGTGACTCACAATCTTCTTCCGTGTTCACTTTTTTAAACAGTTTTGCGTCATCTGCAAAGAAGCTCATGTAACTTTCAATTTCTTTATCCATATCATTAATATATATAGCAAACATTATTGGGGCCAAAACTGTTCCTTGGGGAACACCGCTTATTACTTCATCCCAGTTAGAGTGTTTGTCTCTTATCACTACTCTCATTTTTCTTTCTTGTAAAAAGTCTTCCATCCATTTAAGCAGTTTGCCCTGTATTCCTCCTTCAGTTTCTAATTTCTTAAGTAACTTCTTATGTGGTACTTTGTCAAAAGCTTTTTTTTTTAGGTCTAGAAATGCACAATCAGCCCATCCATCTCTTTCTTGTATTATATCTATTAGCCTTGAATAGAAACATATTAAATTGGTGACGCATGATCGTCCTTGTCTGAATCCAAACTGCCTTGGATTTAGTACGTTGTTTTTTCTAAATACTTTACCCATCTACTTTTGATAATTCTTTCACAGATTTTTGCTATTGTACTTGTTAGAGAGACTGGTCTATAGTTTGTAGGGTCTTCTTTATTTCCTCCTTTGTATATAGGTACTATATTTGCTCTTTTCCAATCTTTTGGAACTTTTCCTTCTTTCAAGGAACTGTTTATTATGCTTTGTATTTTGTCTGCCAGTTCATTCCTGCATTCTTTCAAAATCCAGTTTGCTATTTCATCTGGTCCATGCGATTTTCTGACATCAAGATTACTCAAGTGTTTCATTATTTTGTTCTTTGTTACTTCTATTTCTTCAATAGGGGGGACTTTCTCTTCCCATTCGACAGAATACAATATACCTCTGTGTTTAGCTTTTGAGGATTACGAGAAGGCCTTTGACTCAGTAGAACAAATAGCAATACTAAACTCGCTACGCAAACAGGGTACAAATGAACAGATCGCAAGAATTTTAGAAAATATTTATGCGAAAGGTATCGCTATAATTCGACTACATAATGATACAGAAAAGATCAAGATCGAGAAAGGAGTACGGCAAGGCAATACAATTTCACCCAAATTATTTATAGCTTGTTTGGAAGATATTTTCAGAGGGTTGAGTTCGGAAAAGAAAGGTTTGAAGATTAGTTGCGAATATTTGAACCACTTAAGATTTGTGGACGACCTTATTCTTATTTCAGAAAGAGCAGAAGACTTACAAGATATGCTGAGTGATCTAAACAAGGAAAGTCTCAAAGTAGGTTTAAAAATGAATAAGAGTAGATCCAAAGTAATGTTCAACACGAAAGTTTAAAGTAAAGAGATTGTAATTGATGATGAGAGTCTTGAGGAAGTTGAAGAGTATAATTATTTAGACCAGATGGTGAAGGTGACGAAAGATCATGATAATGAAATAAAAAGACGCATTGCAATTGGTTGGAAAGTGTTTGGTAAGTATAATAAAATCCTGAGAGGTTCTCTACCTTTATGTTTGAAACGTAAAGTTTACAATCAATGCATTCTACCAGCAATAATCTACGGGTGTGAGACTTGGAAGCTGACGAGGGCGATGGAAACAAAGGACTGCACAGAGGAGAATGGAGAGATCAAAGATGGGAATAACATTGAGAGACCGAAAGAGAGCAAGTTGGGTGAGAGAGCAGACTAGAGTGAAAGATATTGTGGAGACAGTAAAAGAGAGGAAGTGGAATTGGGCAGGTAAGTTGGTGTGAAGGACTGATGAGCAATGGAGAAAGTGTGTTACTGAGTGGACGCCGCGAGATAGGAAGCGTGGAAGAGGGAGACCAGACAGAAGGTGGAGAGACGAGATCGAAAAGTTTGCAGGCGTGACGTGGTACAGAATGGCGAGGTCGTATGATTCATGGATTATGTAGACCTTTGTGTTATCTTAGTTTGTTGAAGGTTTTTGTGATGTGATCTAGTTCATCTTCCAAAAATTCTTCACTACAGATGCGAAAAGCCCTGAGGAAGTAGCCAATTATTATACCTGTTTTAGTCCTTATATTGTGTCCTGGATAAAAATGTATATAGTCTTCTTTATTTGTATACCTCAAACCAACAAATAAAGAAGACTTTATACATTTTTATTCAGGACACAATATTAGGACTAAAACAGGGCTTTTCGCATCTGTAGTGAAGAATTTTTTGGAAGATGAACTAGATCACATCACAAAAACCTTCAACAAAGATATCCCAAAGGTCTCCTACTTAAATTAGAAAAGAAAGCTAAGGAAATGAAAAAGAAGACTAAATATATCAATAATTGTAACAAAGAAACACGATATATCACACTCCCAAATTCCAACATTAATTCAACTCTAGACAAAGTCCTCTTAAAAGCAGGTATTAAGACAGCTAGAACATCAGGTAGCAAAGTGGGACATTTGGTTAGGCGTAATTATATTAACCATACCAATGAAAATAGTATTGTATACAAAATACCTTGTAAAAATTGCCCATCTTCATATTTTGGGGAAACAGGTCGTGGGTTAGAAAAATGGTTATACGAACACAAAAATGATGTAAGAACCCACAGGCTTTCTAATTCTATAGTAAGCCACATAGATACACATGACCATCTTCTGGACTGGGACAATACAATTATAATAGATAAAGATTCAACGAAAAAATTAAGAAAAACAATAGAAGCAGCCTATATTAATGCTAATAATAACATCAACCATAGAGTTGGTTTTATATGTTTGGGAAGAGCTACAAAGTTTATTGGTAGTTGAAGAAAGCAAACGGACAAATGTTCCGAGCACGGCGACCTTTCCTAGGCACCCTGTGAGATGACATGCCTGTGTATATAATGTCCATGTTGTACTTTATTGCTAAGCTTTGTGATCAAGACCCTAAGGGTCGAAACAGTAAAATTCTTCCATTATTCTTCGTATACTTCCTCCGCCTTCAGTTATATATATATATATATATATATATATGTATATATATATATATATATATATATATATATATATTGACTATATTATGACAAATAAAATTGAAGGTGAAAGAAGTTGACGAGGAGAAATGGGAGAATTTTACGCCTTAACGTTTCGACCCGCAGGGTCTTGATCACAAAGCTAACAACTCAAACGTAACCGGATATTTTATACACGGACGGGTCATCTTATGGGTCCATAGTAATACATGTGGATAAACATGGTCACCTTCCGGACTGGAACAACACAACCGTATTAAATAAAGGATCATCCAAGAAACTAAGGAAGACAATTGAGGCAGCATATATCAACACTAATAACAACATTAACCATAGAGAAGGATTTATATGTTTAGCAAAAGCCACAAGCTTATTAATAATAAAAGAATACGCAGATAAAATAACAAGCTCTCCGAAGCGTCCCATAAGATGACCCGTCCGTGTATAAAATATCCGGTTACGTTTGAGTTGTTAGCTTTGTGATCAAGACCCAGCGGGTCGAAACGTTAAGGCGTAAAATTCTCCCATTTCTCCTCGTCAACTTCTTTCACCTTCAATTTTATATATATATATATATATATATATATATATATATATATATATATATATTTTGATTGAATTTCACAGCAGCTTCTGCGTTCACGACTTTTTTGCTGAGAAGTTCTACATCTCTGATGATGGAACGGTGAGCAATGGGTAACTCCCATAAAAGTTGTCCGAAAGACATAGAAAGTTCTTGTAGATGAAGAACACTTGATCAAAACAAGCTTTCGACCTACATAGGTCATCTTCAGGTTATGGTACAGGCAAAGAAGGGAACAGTTTATATAGGGAACTAAATACAGAGTGGAAGAAAAAGGAGGAACGTGATTGGTCGAGGCTGGCCAATAGGGATCTAGGCATTGACCCGGGATCCCGCTTGCGAACCTGCCTGAGCCGTACGCCGTTCGTCCTCTTCTCTAACTATCTTGTAACTATTTTGGAAATTTCTAAGGCTAGGAATTGTGTACATGTCAGTGATTTGTGAGTTGAGAGAAGGGTTTTTGTTTTTTATATAAAGGGCTTCTAATATACGTAGACGGGAGTAATCTCTTTCGATATGCAGGATGGAAGTTCCTCCGACTATCATTTCTCTGGTCAGACTAACCCCGTGAACCTCTTCTGAGTGCTTCTTTGGAGCTCCGTTTGATAGATGGAGTGTGAGGCGCCTGGAGAGCTTCGTAGTGGTTCTTCCAATGTACGTGGAGGGCAGGGCTGCACAGTTCCCTGAAAGGCATTTATATTCGTACACTAGATGGCTACGTTGAAGCTCTGGGATGTCAGTTTTGGGGCTGTTTTTTAGGAGGAGGTGATGTGTTTTCTTGTTTTTGTAGTAGATTGTGAGGTTCAGTCTGTCGTCCTTGTTGGTTGTTTCTACGTATTTGGAAATAATATCCTTAAGGGCTCTTTCATCTTGTTTGTATTGGCTGTTCATGTATCCACGGTAGTACAGACGGAAATGGTGTCCTGCAGATGTTGCGGTATTTTCTTTGATGTACCACCTGTCAAGCTGGATGTTGATAGCTTTGGAGACTTCTGAGTTTGAATATCCATTATTCACGAGGACCTGGGTGGCTCGTTCTAATTCCTCATGGACGGTCTGCCAACTACTGCAATGTGTGAGTGCTCTCCTCACATACGCGGAGATTGTGGCGCGTTTGTACCTGTCAGGACACTCACTCCTTCCGTTGAGGCAAAGTCCTGGGTTGGTTGGTTTACAGAATACTTTCGTGTAAAATCCATGCGGTTGCTGGTTAACTAAAATATCGAGGAAAGGAAGACATCCGTCTGAACTGTTTTCTACAGAGAGATTGAGTCCCGATGCCTCCTGGAGGCAATGGTGGAGGTGTTGTAATTCGTCATCGTCTTTAGCCAATACGAAGATGTCATCGATATACCTGGCGTAGATTCGTGGCTTCTGTTGGATGGAGAAGACGTCTCTTTCTATGCGACCCATAAAGAAATTGGCAAAAAGAACGCCTAGGGGCGAACCCATAGCGACGCCGTCTATTTGCCGGAACATTCTGCCGTCGGGTGAAACGAAAGGGGCCTCTTTCGTGCAGAGTTCCAGAAGGGCCTGCAAGGAAACTTTTGGAATGTCAATTTTTGGTGGGCTGCCTTCAGGGTAGATCTCTTCTAGGATGAACTGGATTGTCCGGTCAATATCGATGTTAGTGTAGAGACTTTCAACATCGAGGGATGCTATGACACCTTCGCCGCTGGATCCCTTCAGGAGGTCGAGGAAGTCTGATGGGGAAGAGAGGCTGTAGTCTCTGGGAGTGAAGGGGCTAAGAAGTACAATATGTACATACATACATGCAGGTATGCATATGCATACATTTTTATTATTATTATTATTATTATTATTATAGGTTTATTCAACAATATTAAATACAATTAGACATACATATATACATTTTTTTTTTTACAAAATTGGTAGTTGAAAAGGGAGAGCGAGAAGCAAAGCTTATGGGGAGTTGCTCTCCCTTAAGGAAAAAATTATTTTTATTTATTTATTTTTGTTACATGTCAGTATGGTACATACACATCTACACACATATATACACACATACATGCATACACATATATGGGATCCGTTCAAAAGAGTGACAAATCAAAAGAGTGACATAATTTGTCACTCTTAAAATAGTGATTAAAAGAGTGACAAATCAAAAGAGTGACACAATTAAATAAAAATCAAAAGAGTGACAATTCAAACGAGTGCTTCAGATAAGGCAAAATTTTATTTATTGAACATGCCATAAAAAATTCAGTAACTGTAATAACATTAAAAAAAACTATTTTTAAAACAGTAGAATTTTTTTTATTAATTGAACATAAAAATTGAACATGCCATAAAAACATTCAGAAACTGCAATAACATTAAAAGAATATTTTCAAAACAGTTGAAAATTTTATTAATTGAACATAAAAATTAATTGAAAAGGGTAAAATAATGTTTAATCTTTAATTTTCATCAGTAGTAACATCGCCATCACTAATGTTAGTCTCATCGACATTGGCTGCACCCAAATGAAGGTTGTATGCAATGCCCCTAAGGTAGTCATCAAGAGAGGCAGTTCCATATCTAGCTATAACAGTAGCAAGTCGCTGTTCCCTTTGGATTTGTTCTTTTTTCTTTTTTTGTTGGTTACTCCCAGCAATTATTCGCTCCACTTCTTGTTGTGTTCGATGTTCTTCTTTTAAAAACTCCTTAATCATTAAAAATACTCCCATGTGGTAACGTTCTACCACCGTTTCAAACCTTCTGTGCCAGGCCTCCAAGTTATTATTTGTTCTTGGCAGATTGTATTCCTGTAGATGATGAATACTCCATATAGATGGAGGAAATCTTGGTGGGTGACGCTGTGTGAGTCTTCCTGGTCGTCCTCTTCTCCTTGCAGCAATTGATCTTCCCAAAACAAATGTATCTCAAAAATACTTGTACACCACTTCAGCCTCACATGGAGCACAACTTAACAAATATGAAAATGCGTTACAAATTTCTGCTGGAGGTAAAAATGCGAGGGCAGATAACTTTCTTATACTTAAAGCCACATCTTCATTATTTTTGTAGATATTCACAAGACCATTCTTCTGGATACTTCGATGTATGTTTTGACAAAGATGAAAAAAACACCCTGTTACTTTAGCATTTGGAAATGTATGTTGAAGGGCATTTATGCTTGCAAGTTCAAAATCAACTATTATAAATTTAGGGTTCAATTCATTATAAAGTCATTTGTACGGATTTTATTGTCCTTGGATTCTTCAGAGATAATGAGACCGAAGAAATAAATAAATAAATAAAAATATTAATAAAATATACCACCGGCCACTGCCAGTAGCCCAACCATGTATCAAAAGATCAACTACAAATGCAGGGATCAAATTCTTTGACCTTCGTAATTAAGCCTCTCAAACTGACAAAGATCTGTATATATATATATACATACATACATACATACATACATACATATATATTTAAGTGGCATTCAAGAAGAGGCTAGGAGTTTCGGCTCTGTAACCTCTCTGTCACGTTGATGGTTCTTTCTTCCTACGTGGTTTTGCTAAACTTCTTTACATTCGTACCTACTGTACATAATTTAACAGATGTTTGGTGTTTATTACACAAATAAATGGCAGTTTGAAAATTTATGTGTGTATGTGTGTGTGTGTGTGTGTGTGTGTGTGTGTGTGTGTGTGTGTGTGTGTGTGTGTGTGTGTGTGTGTGTGTGTGTGTGTGTGTGTGTGTGTGTCTCACTCGCTCGCTATCTATCTATTTACATACAGCTCAAACACATACATATATATAGAATTAATTATATTAACAACAACGACTAATCTACGGAATACTGTGCCCCTATGTCCTGTAAGAGAGGTAGACTTTGAATTTCCGTATTTTTAGTCAATCTTTTGTCATGTCACTCTTTTGAATTTCTCTAATTTTTTGTCACTCTTTTGAATTTCCGTATTTTTTTGTCACTCTTTTGATTTGTCACTCTTTTGAATTTCCGTATATTTTGTCACTCTTTTGATTTGTCACTCTTTTGATAATAACCCATATATATACACACACACAATGACATGCGTCACGACGTCCGCTAACTCCGACCTCACGTAGAAATCGGGGGCACGAGCGAGCATCGCAACTTGTGGGGGTCAGGTGAGAGGTGAGTGGTCAGGTCGATTGTTGACGGGACGATAATTGCTTAATGCGCAGATCTGGGTCACCGTGACCTGCTGGAATAGAAAAAAAAAAGAGCGGCAGACTTGGGCAGTGCATGACAGTTTCTCCATGAATACAACCATGAAATGGACCTGAAGTGTTCAATATACTAATACTTATAGATTAAAGAATTTTTTAAGTATCGTTTGAATGATGATAAACATTTTGTCTTAGGTAAATCCTTTTCCAGTTTATTCCATGTGTTAACACCTATAATAGATAAGCATTGGCTTTTTTTGGTTGTTCTGTATTGAGTTTTAAAGAAGTCGTTTGTTTGCCTAGTCGCATAGCGGGTTTCGTAAGTTGAGTAAAATTTCAATATGTTTTGATTCATGTGTTTATTGTAGATTTGGTGCATAACAATGGCAGTTTTGTACTTTATTAAGTCATTGAATTTGAGTAGATTTAGTTTTTTAAATAAATTATTTGTATGTTCCAAACGACCTACATTGCAGATTATACGCAGTGCCCTTTTTTGAGAGGTAATTATGCGTTGAAGATTAGTTTGATAAGTATTACCCCAAATTTCTGAACAATAGTTTAAGTATGGTAGTAGTAGACTACAATAAATGGTACGTAGGGTATTTTCATTGAGGATATTTCTCATTTTATGCATAATTCCTAAAGTTTTGGATATCTTATTTATCACGTGATTTATATGATGTTTCCAGTTAAGTTGATCGTCTAAATACACGCCTAGGAATTTACTAACGGACGCTTTTTCAATAATTTCGTTGTTTATTTTGATCGGCTTAGTACTTTCATTATTTTTGTAGAAAAGCAGGTAGTTAGTTTTTGATACGTTTAGGGATAGCTTATTGGCTGAAAACCAGTTGGATAGTTGACATAATCCTTCATTAATTGTCTTGATCAGTTTGTCGGAATTTGTATCGGAGCATAGAATGGTGGTATCGTCGGCGAACAGTATAAATTTCATAAGGTTGGATACATTTGTAATGTCATTAATGTATAGTAAGAATAGTTTGGGTCCTAGAACTGAACCTTGAGGTACTCCGCATGTAACTGGTAGAATGTGTGATCTTTCTTCCTCAATGGCCACATATTGTTTCCTGTTTTTTAGATAACTTTTTAACCAGTCATTAACTTTACCTCTTAGCCCATAGTATTCGGCCTTACGAATTAGGATTTCATGATTTACTGTGTCAAATGCCTTTTTAAGATCAATAAATATGCCGGCTGTCTTTTTCTTTTGTTCTATATTGTTAGTTATCTCTTCAATTAATTCCATTACTGCTGTAGACGTTATTTGTCTATGTTAGAGTAATACATTTACTCATGAAGGATTATTTTTTTTTACTACTGCTGTCATTCCTTTATGTCCTTTGTTCTATTCTGAACCACTTCTGTGACTCTAGTCCCTGCGGTGGAAGAGGAGAAGAATGCCGCTACAGTATTCCTATGTTTCTTGTAAAAGGTTACTGAATGGGATCGAGTGAGGAGATAAGGGATTGTATTTTTCTCCTACGAAAAATCACTATCAGTGCATAATAGGGTCTGGGGAAACTCCAGACAGAACCCTAATTCATTAAATGAATAAATAAAATAAATTAGATTAATTCATTAAAACCCTAGTTCATTAAATGTGCGTGGTTATGGTACGGATGAGAGAAATAGATTGGTAGTATGTTTGTGAGAGGCAAACGGACGAAAGATTAGGTATATGTTTGATTGAGGATTTTGAAAAGAAGGAAGTGAGAAGAATAAGGGGACTAATCGTGCAGAGAGAAAGTAAAGGATGCAAATGTACAAATGATGATGGAAGTGGGGGCAGTAAAGGGAAGATGGGTAGATTATTTTGGGGAATTGATTAATTTAAAGGAGGATAGGGAGGCGTTGAATACGACATTAAAATTACTAAGTCAGGAATATCAGGAAACAACTGTCATGGAAGAGAATAATAGGTCTAAAGACAAAGTGTAAATACAAAGAAAAATGAAAAAAAAAATGAAAACTGGCAAGGCACCTGGGTTAGATAGTTGTCATGTCAAGTGTCTGACGATAGGAGGAGTTGTAGTGGAATGTCTGGTGAGATTATTTAATGTGTGCCTAAGGGAAGGACGTATTCCAGTGCATTGGAAGAGTGCAAATATAGTTCCACTGTTGTAGCTCTAATCTGAGATTACAACTAAGGGAATTTCTGCACAGCACGACTATAATTGGGAAAAGAGGACAAATATGGAAGTATTGCAATAAGAGGGATCAGTCTGTTAAATGTAGTCAGTACGATGTATGGGAGTTATATAAGTGTGATAGGAAAGGAACAGAGGGAATTATTAGGGGAGAATAGTGTGGGTTTAGGAAAGGAGGGGTGTGCGTAGATCAAATTTTCATAGTAAGAGAGATATGTATTATTATTTTTTCTCTTTTATTGGTTTATTTATTCATTCACTGATTAATTGATTAACGGTTTTATTTATATATATTTATTAACTTATTTTTATTTGTTTGTTTGTTAATCTATTTATTTATTTATTCGTTTACTTATTGATTTACATATTTATTCATCTATTTATTCATCTGTTTATTTAATTCTATTTTGTTTGTTTCTTAATTTATCTATTCTTATTTATTTATTTGTTTACTTATTTTTTATTTTATTTTATTTATTTATCTATTTATTCATTTCTTTATTTTTGTATTTTGTTATAGGGTCAGAGTATCTTTTAGTCCTTCATGGATTTGGAGAAAGGATATGACATGACTGGGTTGATAGAGGCCCTATGGAATTGAGTTGCTAATGTATGTGGGGGGGGACTGTTGAGAGTTTCGCTAACGAGTTTCAATATTGTAAACAACTAAAACGCAATTATCATATGTGAACGTAATTTGTAAATATAGCTGTACCGTCATTGATATTTTCTACCAAAATAATTTACATAATTAATGAAAATTATCTGTCTTGACAAGAAAAAGTTTGAAGAAACATCGGGATACTCGTAAAATTGCATGACAGCTCAACGATTAGTACGAAGGATGCGTATTGTGTAAATAAGACGGAGTGTTGACATTTGGCGGGAAGGTGCCCAGTTTCGTTTTCAGGTTGTCTTGCTCCTGGAGCTTCGGGTGATTTCGTTGATTAGTACATTAGTGTAACCGAAGCCACCTTCTACCATAGATGAACTGGGAAAAACCAGAAGGATACTTGGCCATGGTGCTCAACTTGTACCAATCATCCAACTTCTGTTCAGTTCGGTGAGTTTGTTTTCGCACTGTTTCATCCAGTTGTAGCGAAAACTTGGAGCACTGTAGCTCCGATATAATTTTTTTTACTACATCGTCGCCCATCTCTTGCTTTTCACAGTATTTTCAGACTACTGAGAAACCACAAGTAATTTGAAAAAGAAAAAATATAGAAAAATCGATGTTGACAAGACTAAGTAGTCCAGTTTTAAAATTTGCTAAAGTACCACAGTAACCATACAAAAAAGAAGCTCCATCGTACAATAGAATAGTGGCCCCAAGTACACACTGTAACAAAAGTTTACAAATTAGAAAAAAATGTAAATAATTATAAGTTATGTTATATACTAGAGTCTGGCGTATTTGTTGATCATGGCTTAATTGATATCCAGCATACCAGTTGCTGTTTTATTGATTATTTTTTTATTTTTTATTTTTTACTGGTACTGCCTTTCTGACAGTTGTAGAATCTAGAAACGAAAATTGTGTTGTGAGAATACTGTCAGTTCATTTCAATAAAAGTTCATTCAAATTTTATACACTTAAATTCCGTGGAATAAGAGCATACGTAATGATGGAGCTGCAAGAGACCATAGAGCCTACACTAGGCAGTTCTGTGTCTATTACACTTATCATCCCCATCCATAAAGTAATTAACTTTTTAAAGCAACCAATATTTTCAGCGCTCACCACATCGTTACTAAATCTATTCCATTCGTTAATTACTGCATTGTTAAAGCACTTCTTGCCAATTCCCTTCTTAAATACAATTTAAATCCATTACTGCGAGTCCTGCCCTGCTGTCTTAATATGATGACCTTACATGCTTCACCCTTGTTTAAACCTTTGATCATCTTGAACACCTATATTAGATCACCTCCGCACTCTGCGTCTTTCCAGAGAATGTAAAGGTGCCTAAGTCTATCCTCGTAAGGTAAATTTCTGAGCCCATTTATAATTTTGGTCATTCCTCTCTGCACTGCTTCTATAGGGCGGAGACCAAAACTGTACCGCATTGTCAAGGATGGGTCTAACTAACGTCAGATAGAGTTTGATAATTACCTCTGCCTTTTATTTGTGACCGCCCTAGCAGTGAAACCTAATGCTCTGTTAGCTCAATTCCTGGCGCTAATGCACTGTTTCTTGAATTTAAGGTCAGGACTCACTAACAAGCCCAAGTCTCTCTCGCATTCATTTTTCTCTAAAAGGGTGTTATCTAAGCTATGTCTGCTTTCTGGGTTGTGTTAACCTGCGTTTAACACACAGCGTTTTGAGATATTGAAGTTCATTTGCCACTTCACCGAACACGTGAACAATTTGTTAAGATTTTTCTGCAGTATTCCGCCGTCTCCCCCTGACCTAATTAGGCGTCCTATTTTAGGGTCGTCCGCAAATTTATTAATATCACTAATAATCCCATTGTCCAAGTCGTTTATATACATAATGAACAATAAGGGACCCAAAACCGAGCCCTAGGGAACTCCACAAGTAAAATTCCTCCATTTAGATTTTACACCGTTAATGGTGACCCGCTGTTTTCTGCCACTGATCCATGCTCTAATCCATTCTAACACTTTTCCTCCTATGCCATGGTCTTTGACTTTATTTATAGTCTCTGGTGGAGCACCTTGTTGAAGGCTTTGCTAAGATCAAGGTAAATAACATAATAAATATCATTATTACCTGATGCCTTGTAAACATTAGTGTAAAAAGATAGAAGATTAGTTACGCATGACCTACCTTTGATCAAGATCTAAGGATATAAGGTCTAACCACTTCCGACCGAATTTCGAGGGAGTTGGCGCAGCGGGCCCGTGAACGTCACCTGGCTGTTCAAAGTGGGGTTCTCGGGTCCTATAGCTGTCAGTTGAAGCTGGTGCGTCGTTTGGGAATGACGTTGCCTTCGCTCGCACCGCTCCACGCAATTAGTTATATTCTGACAAATATTATATAAAATATATATATAAATATATATAAAATATTATAGTTCCTGTCTATATATATGAATATATAATATATATGATATATAATATATATATATATATATATATATATATATAATATAAAATATTATAGTTCCTGTCTTCCTTGGCGTTTCACAGTTTTCTTCAGTGTTTCACAAAGAGAAAACGGACCCAGCCAAATGACGTCAGAAGCTGCGCACAATAATTCAAACGGTCTGACCTGTATATTTAGACCTTGCCTTTGATGAACCCATGCTGTGAGTCACGAATCAAATTATGCCTCTCGATGTGATCTCGGATTCTGTTTGATCAGCGTACAGGGTATTAATTGGATAAATCTCTTATAGTCATATAGTCTATAGTATTACAGTCTCTAATAGTCAGGGAAATTAATCACAATCCTACAAATCAATCGGACAACATTCATATCTGTTTGAGAATCATTCAAGACTTCCGATCGTTTTCAGTTTCTATCCTTCCGTTTTGATGCTTCCATTTTTCCTTTGCCAAGATTCTTCAGGAGCAACGAGTGGTATGTGAGAAAGGATGTAGACGATTTGCGTGGATATGATATATTATAAACGATAATGGTGTAAAACACAAACACTAGTCGGTTGTTGAGTTGTTGACAGTGCAAAGCGACAGTTAGAAGTGGAAGAGAAATCGCCAGATTCTAAAGTTGGCGGCACACTAGGCTAGCATGCTACTTGTTTTTGCTATTTCGTTTGAGTAGAAACGACTTTGGTTACAGTATTCTAGACTACAATAAGAACATCTCAACAATGTGTCCAACATTCGTATTCTAGGTTTAAACAATCTTAGTTCTTCATTCAGTTTCTCACTCTATGACGCAAGATTAATCTGACATTTGAAAAACTGAAAAAAAAAATCGAAACCGAAGTCGTTTCTACTCAAACGAAAGAGCAAAAGCAAGTAGCATGCTAGTGAGAAATACCTAGTGTGCCACCAACTTAACGTAAATTCCTCATCAGAATTAACTCACCCCCGTGTTCTTTGATGATATCTGTCTTGATTATTTCCAGTCTTGTCTCAAGACCTCTTAATTTGGTCCAATCTCAGTCCATTTATAAATTGTACTGACCCACGGGCATTTTTTTTGGCAGAATTATATATATTTGTGTATTATGCACACACACACACACACACACACACACACACACACACACACACACACACACACACACACACACACACACACACACACACACACACACACACACACAGCATTACCCATAGATCGGTCATATATGAGCTCTGAGCTCTCTTCCGGGAGGGAAATAGCTGTCGATCACGAGTCCAACACGTGATCCGAGGCCATGGTGAATCACACACACACACACAAACTGGATAAAACAATAGTGTGTGCAAAAAATATACACGACACTGCGACATACAAAGACGGGGCACCACGAGCATAGCTCCCCTTCCCATAAGATACAACTAGGTAAAAATACACACACACACTTGTTTGAAGGCTACCGCCAGTGCTCCCTGTTTAGAGCGTGAGTGGGAGTAAGGAGTAGGAAGGGGGATCCAGGTCACCGTAGGGAGGGAGTGGGGGGAGGGGGAGGCAGCAGGTTAAGTGAGGCTTCTGCCCCTCTCCCCACCTTCACCCAGGGGCTAGGGGGAATTCAGCCCCCTCATCACTGGTTTGGGTTTGGGTAGTTTTCTTCCTACGAACAAAGGGGGTCCTATTCGAAGGAGATGACTTTCACTCGGTGGGACCCAAGCATAGGACTCTTGCTATAAGATAGTATATTAAGTGTGACACAAGGTACAGGACCCTGCCCCCCTCCCCCCTCCCGCAGAGGCATACTTCCATGAAGAGTTTATTATGGCTGAAGTTAAGTGATTTTAATGTTCCACCCGCGGAGGTCGCCAAAGGGTCCCTTTCCGTACCGGATAGCACTGTTAACTCTTATCCTGTCTGCCGCCAGGCGATTTTATTAATCTTCGATATTGCCCCTAAGGCAAACAAGGGACGGGGTTAAGAGTAAGTGTATGTGTGTGTGCGTGTGTGTGTGTGTGTGTGTGTGTGTGTGTGTGTGTGTGTGTGTGTGTGTGTGTGTTGGGGGGCTTAGGTAATGAGCCTGCAGAGGTCCTACTTGCCGCCCCTGCCCCCTTCTCCTCCCGCTCTTCTCCCCCTCACCCCACCACCATCAGGGTACTGTTGAGGAACATTCGGGCTATACTAAACTCTCCCCTCCCCCTCCCTTCCCCCCTCCCCTCCCCTTCCCCCCTCCCCCCTTCCCCCTCTCCCTCCCTACCCGGAATTCATCAAATTATTATTTTGTAAAATTACAGGTTTATGTAATTAAGTTACTATGTATAGGTCGCCGTGTCCCCCTCTTCTGTAAGTGACTGGGCTATATATAGAATCGGAATTTAATTCTGGCCCTCGCCGCATCTGCAACAGATGAGCTCCTGCTATCAACTGAACGAAATTGTCAGGTTTTGAATGATATTATTTGGTGTTCGTAGTCTGTCACGGATTTTTTTTTTTTTTTTTTTTTTTTTTTGCGTTCGTAGTCAGATTATAACAATAAATTCTCCAATGGCAGAGTTTTTAACCTGTTTTATTAAGATAATAAGTAATATGGTTGCCTTTTAATACCTACCATGAAACAAGAAAAAGAAAAAAACGAGTGATTTGGTTATATCAAGTTAAATTTAGTTTCCATCTTTCTCTACACATTTCAGAAGCTGATCATTTGTAACATGGCCTTTTTTTTCAATGCTTTAGATTTTCTGAAAGACAGAGCTAAAATGTTTTCAGGCGTTCCCCCAGAACCTGAACATCTAAAGAATTATGGGAACATCCAAAGGTGGGGTGATGTGGCATTTGTAAATTTATTTCGAGTGGAGTGGGGCTTCAATAACATTACTTGAAATACAGTACAATTGTATGTGTATAATGTACCTTTACAGAGTAAATGAAGAAATGTTGCAGTTTCTAAACCCGTATGATAAACTATTATTGCACACGTTTGCAAATCATATGATAGACAAATTAATAAATAATTGAAAAAACATATATTATAATGTAACACATCAGTCTATTGAAATGACGAATGAAGAAGGACGTCGGAGTGACTCATCTCCCTACCAACTCGAAACATTATTATTACTGTTATCATTATTATCATTATATGTTTATTATTCGATTTATGTATTCATTCACTCGCTTATTTATGTACAGTAATCATTTTCTTCATTTATTTATTTATTCATTTCTCATCATCATCATCATCATCATCATCATCCATCATCATCATCATTCATCATCATCATCATCATTATTATTATTATTATTATTATTATTATTATTATTATTATTACTACTATTTTTCCATTTATCTTACCTTTGCTGTGGAATTATGCTGTTTTGTAAACTTTTTCGTCGATCATACTGTGTATTACATTTCCCAGTAAACACAGTTGAAACTTATAAAAAGTGAACCTACTTTTTGGTCGCCCTGTGCATGCGCAAACACACACGTACACACACACACACACACACACACACACACACACACACACACACACACACACACACACACACACACACACACACACACACACACACACACACACACACACACACACACACACACACACACACACTCGCGCGCGCGCGAGACTCGATGGCGCAGATGGTAGAGTTCCCGGATGCCACTACGGAGGTCCGGGTTCGAATCCCGCCCAAGGCTGAAATAATTTCAGTATCGCTGCACTGCGAGTCGTTACTCCAACTCGTGGGCGGGTAGTTGGGGTGTGTGTGCGTGTGTAAGGTCACATCATTACCCATAGATCGGTCATGTATGGGCCCTGAGCTCTCTTCCGGGAGGGAAATAGATGTCGATCACGAGTACAACACGTGATCCAAGACCATGGCGGTGAATCACACACACACACACACACACACACACACACACACACACACACACACACACACACACACACACACACATTGGCTAAGCTTGAACATCTTACTGGCTTCAAGAACGATTAAGAAATAAACATCTCTTTTGGGCGTTAGAATAGGTTTTAGAGGTGGGAGAA
>NC_134787.1:24139342-24149342 GCF_046742065.1 Oratosquilla oratoria
TTGATTAATTTTCTTGGACAAATAAAAATAAATTGTCAGGCAAAGAATTTTAATTTTGTATCCTGAAAAACTCTAGATGAGTTAAAATTTTTGCTCATGACTTCACACAACCTCACATTTGAATGAAATTTCATGAGCAACTTCGGGAGCATTGGTCTAGATTGTCTGAATATCCTTGGATAGCCTTTTGATGCCAAAGCTAATTTGTTATTTCACAAAGCGCAGTAGCATCAACAAATATGGAAGAGACAGATTCAAGTCCACATTCAGTGTCAATAATATATACTATAAACAGAAGCGGCCCAAGGACGGAACCCTGAGGAACTCCACTCGTAACATCTTTGCTGATGGAAGTTTTACCATTCAGAACAACTCGTTTACGATTTTTAAACTAGTTTCTTACTCTGTTAACCAGGTTATCGCTTCTTCCAAAGCGAGTTTATTATTATTAGTCTCGTCTGGGGCAATCAATAGCTTATTCAAAGTCTAGATATATGAAATCTACGCGATTTCTTGTGTCGTAGCTTGAGATCAATATATTGTAGCATTCTAAAAGGAAGGAAAGGCTCAAAGTTGAGTGGGTGGCGGCTCACTGTGTTGACTTTATTCTGGTCAACGCAAGATTATTTTATTATTGTTAGTAGTAGTGGTAGTAATATTATTATTATTATTGTTATTATTATTAATGATAATATTCTTCTTCATTCTTCTTCTTATTCATCTTGCTTCTTCATTCTTCTCCATTTTCTTTTTTCTTCCTTTTCGTCTTTTTCTTCGTCTTCTTCCTCTACCTCTTCTCTTTCAGTTGAGGGTTGATGCCCTGGCCCAGACGAGAAGGTGCTTGACCTATCGACCTTTGGTCCGTCATTCTGTCTGTTATGAATTCTCCAGGTCTTTGTTATTTTTCTTCATCTTTTGTCTCCAGTCTGACCTTTCCCACACTTCAACTCTCTCTTCTGTTTTCATTCATTCCCTTTTCTATTTTTTTTTTCGGTTTTTCGTCCCATTGATTGGAGTTATGATTTGCGTGAAATTTTATGGGTACCTGTGTATCGTCGTTGTCGTTTGATTTGTATGTGTGTGTGTGTGATTCACCTTGGTCTTTGGATCACGTGTTGGGCTCGTGATCGACAGCTATTTCCCTCCCGGAAGAGAGCTCAGAGCTCGTATGACCGATCTATGGGTAATGCTATGACCTTACACGCATACACACACCCAACTCCCCGCCCACGAGAGTTGGAGTAACGACTCGAAGCGCAGCGATACTGAAATAATTTCAGCCCTGGGCAGGATTCGAACTAGGTACCGCCGATACCTCCGTACTGACAGTCTGAGACTCTACCAACCGTGTGTGTGTGTGTGTGTGAGAGAGAGAGAGAGAGAGATTCACCACCATGGTCTTGGATCACGTGTTGGACTCGTGATCGACAGCTATTTCCCTCGCGGAAGAGCTCAGAGCTCATATATGACCAATTTATGGGTAATACTGTGACCTTACACGTACACACACACACACACACACACACACACACACACACACACACACACACACACACACACACACACACACACACACACACACAACTCCCCGCCTACGAGAGTTGGAGTAACGACCCGCAGCGCAGCGATACTGAAATTATTTCAGCCCTGGGCGGGATTCGAACCCGGACTGCCGTAGTGGCAGCCGGAAACTCTACTACTGTGCCATGAGTGTGTGTGTGTGTGTGTGTGTGTGTGTGCATGCATGCGCGTGTTTGTATTTGTGTGAGTGACTGACAGTGTGAGAGAGAGAGAGAGAGAGAGAGCGAGAAAGTAAATATTTATCCACGACTCGAAAGTGTATCTATTATTTATCATTTATGGACTCTGAAGTGTTCTGTTTTGAATTTGACGTCAACAAACGCAGCGATTTCCTTAAATAGTTGTTGCCCTCTCAATTTGCGATTCGAGAGCCTCTGAAGGGGTGTGGAGGAGAGAGGGAGGGAGAGAGGGAGGGACGCGTGTCGTCAGGCCTAAAGACAAAACCGTGAGGATAGGGCCGCTGGTAAACTCCAGCCCATAACAACATGAACAACAAGAACAAGAATAACAAGAACAACATGAACAACAAGAACAAGAACAAAAAGAACAAGAACAAAAACAATAACAAAAACAATAACAGCAAGAACAACAAGAACAACAACAACAGCAGTTATACAACTAGCACCGTTACATGCTGGCTCCATGACAATAACAGTTAATGCTAAACACAACTACAAAAATAATGATTGTAATAATAATATAGTAATGATAATTGATAGTAATAATGATAATGGTGATTGATAATAATGATATAATAATAATATAATAATGATATAATAATAATATGATAATATAATAATAATATAATAATGATATAATAATAATAATATGATAATATAATAATAATAAAAATATAATAATAATATAGTAATAATAATGATAGTATGATAATATAATAATATAATAATAATATAATTATAATAATAATAATAATATAATAGTATAATAATAATGATAATATAATAGTATAATAATAATATAATAATAATAGTTAAGTAATAATAATTATAATATAATAATATAACGATAATATAATGATATATAGTGATAATATAATGATATAATGATGAAATAATGATGAAACAATAATAATAATATAATAATATAATAATAATAATATAAAAATAATATGATAATAGTATATGATAATAGTATATGATAATAGTATGTAATAATAGTATATAATAATAGTATATAATAATAGTATATAATAATAATGAAATAATGATGTAATAATAATATAATGTATAATTAATATAATAATAATATAATGATAATAATAATATAATTATTAATAATAATATAATATAATAATGATATAATATAATAATATAGTAATTATAATTACGGTATAATTATAATTACGATATAATCACGATGTAATTACGATATAATTACAATATGATTACAATATAATTACAATAATAATATTGTGACAATATTTCAATAATATTGTAATAATAGTGTAATTAATGATATAGAAATAATATTGAAATAATATAGCAATAATATAAGAATAATAATAATATAATTAATAATAATATAATATAATAATAATATAACATAATAATATAGTAATGATATAATTACGATATAATTACGATATAATTATAATTACGATATAATTAATTACGATATAATTACGATATAATTACGATGTAATTAATTACGATATAATTAATTACGATATAATTAATCACGATATAATTACGGTGTAATTATAATTACGATATGATCACGATATAATTACAATATAATTACCATATGATTACAATATAATTACAATAATGATATTGTAATAATATTTCAATAATATTGTAATAATATTGTAATTAATAATATAGAAATAATGTAGAAATAATATAGCAATAATATAACAATAATAATAATAGTATAATAATAATAATATAATAATAATGATAATATAATAATAAATAATATAATAATAATAGTAATATGATAATAATAATAATACAATAATAATAATAATAATAATAATAATAATAATAATAATGATAATATAATAATAAAATAATACTATGATAATAATAATATAATAATATAATGATAATATAGCAATAATATAATGATAATATAATGATAATGTAATAGTAAAATAATAATAATAATATAATAATAATAATAATATAATAGTAATAATAATAATGTGATAATAATATAATAAAATAATAACAGTATGATAATAATATATGATAATATGATAATATATGATAATATATAATAATATATGATAATATATAATAATAATATATAATAATAATAATATTATAATGATAATATTGATAATAATAACATAATTAATAATAACAATATAATATAATAATATAATATAATAATATAGTAATGATATAATTACGATATAATCACGATATAATTACGATATAATTACAATGTAATTACAATATGATTACACTATAATTACAATAATAATATTGTAATATTTCAATAATATTGTAATAATATTGTAATTAATAATATAGAAATAATATAGAAATAATATTGCAATAATATTGCAATAATATAACAATAATAATATAATAATAACAATATAATAATAATATAATAATAATAATATAATAATGATATAACAATAATAATAATAATATAATGATAACATATTATTAATAATAATATAATGATAATAATAATATAATAATAATAATAATAATATAATGATAATATAATAGTAATATAATAATAATAATAAAAAAATAATTATAATAATATGATAATAATATGATAATAATAATAATAATTATATAATAATAATATAATAATAATAACAATAATAATAATTAATAATAATAATAATAATTGTAATAATAGTAATAATATAATGATAATAATATACTAATTAGAAATAATAATAATGATGTAATAATATAATAATAATAATAAGATAATAATGATAATAATATGATCATGATAATAATAATTATCATAATAATAATATTTAATATTATAACATAATAATAATAATGATAATAATAATTAATAATAATAATGGTAATAATAGTAATAATATAATGATAATAATATACTAATTAGTAATAATAATAATGATGATGTAATAATATAATAATAATAATAATAATGATAATAATATGATAATATAGTAATATAATAATAATAATGTAGCAATTATAATAATAATATAATAATATAATAATAATAATAGTAATAATAGTAATAATGATAATATAATAATAACATAATAATAATATAATAATGATTATATGATAATGATAATATAATAAGATAATAATAATAATAATATAATAATAGTAATACTAATATGATAATAATAACAAGATAATAATGGTAATAATAATAATAATAATAATATAATATGTAATAATAATATGATATAACAATAATGATGATATAATAACAATAATAATATAATATAATAATAATATAATGATGATAATAATAATAATATAATAATGATAATAACATATGATGATAATAATATAATGATAATATAATAATATAATAACAACAATAATAATAATAATAATAATAATAATATAGTAATATAATTATATAATATAATAATAATTATAATAATATAATAATGATGATATAATAATAATAATAATATAATAGTATAATAATAATAATATAATAGTATAATAATAATGATGATATAATAATTATAATAATATAATAATAATAATAGTTAAGTAATAATAATTATAATGATAATATAACGATAATATAACGATAATATAATGATATATAGTGATACTATAATGATAATATAATGATATAATGATGAAGTAATGATGAAACAATAATAATAATATAATAATATAATAATATAAAAATAATATAATATTTTATGATAATAGTATATGATAATAGTATATGATAATAGTATGTAATAATAGTATGTAATAATAGTATATGATAATTGTTTATAATAATAATATAATAAATGTATAATTAATATAATAATATAATAATAATATAATGATAATAATAATATAATTAGTAGTAATAATATAATAAAATAATGATATAATATAATAATATAGTAATGATATAGTTACGGTATAATTATAATTACGATATAATTAATTACGATATAATCACGATGTAATTACGATATAATTACAACATGATTACAATATAATTACAATAATAATATTGTAACAATATTTCAATAATATTGTAATAATATTGTAATGATAGTGTAATTAATAATATAGAAATAATATTGAAATGATATAGCAATAATATAAGAATAATAATAATATAATAATATAATTGATAATAATAATATAATTAATAATAATATAATATAATAATAATATAACATAATAATATAGTAATGATATAATTACGATATAATTACGATATAATTATAATTTCGATATAATTATGATTACGATATAATTATAATTACGATATAATTAATTACGATATAATTAATTACGATATAATTAATTACGATATAATAAATTACGATATAATTACGATGTAATTATAATTACGATATGATCACGATATAATTACAATATAATTACCATATGAATAAAATATAATTACCATATGATTACAATATAATTACAATAATGATATTGTAATAATATTTCAATAATATTGTAATAATATTGTAATTAATAATATAGAAATAATATAGAAATAATGTAGCAATAGTATAACAATAATAATAATAATATAATAATAATAATATAATAATAATAATATAATAATAATGATAATATCATAATAATAATAATAATATAATAATAATAGGAATATAATAATATTTATTCAATCATAATACTAATAATAATATAGTAATAATGAAATAATAGTATGATAATAATAATATAATAATATAATGATAATATAGCAATAATGATAATAATAATATAATGATAATGTAATAATAATATAATAATATTATAGTTATAATAGTAATAATATAATAATAATAATAATACAATAATATAATAATACTACTAACAATATAATAATAATATATGATAATAATATATGATTATAATATGTGATAATAATATATAATAATAATATATAATAATAATAATAATATTATAATGATAATGATATAATTGAAAATAATAATATAATTAATAATAACAATAAAATATAATAATATAGTAATGATATAATTACGATATAATTATAATTACGATATAATCACGATATAATTACGATATAATTACAATGTAATTACAATATGATTACACTATAATTACAATAATAATATTGTAATAATATTTCAATAATATTGTAATAATATTGTAATTAATAATATAGAAATAATATAGAAATAATATTGCAATAATATAATAATAATAATATGATAATAATGTAACAATAATGATATAATAATATAACAATATAATAATAATATAATAGTAATATAATATAATAATATGATATAATGATAATAATATAATAATAATATAATATAATAATAAAATGATATAATAATATATAACAATAATAATAATAATATAATAGTAATAATAAAATAATAATGATAATATTATGATAACAATAATAGTAATAATATAAGAATAATAATATAATAATAATAACAATAATAATAGTATAATAATAATAATAATAATAATAATAATAGTAATAATATAATGATAATAATATACTAATTAGTAATAATAATAATGATGATGTAATAATATGATAATAATAATAATAATGATAATATAGTAATAATATAATAATAATAATAGTAATAATAATACTAAAATAATAATAACATAATAATAATATATTAATAATAATTATAATAATGATAATAATGATAATAATGATAATGATAATAATATGATAATGATAATATAATAAGATAATAATAAAATAATAATAGTAATACTAATATGATAATAATTACAAGATAATAATAGTAATAATAATAATATATTAATAATAATAATATAATGATAATAATAATATTAATAATAATAATATAAGAATAATAATTATGATAACGATAATATAACAATAATAATATAACAATATAATAATAATAATAATATAATAATGATAATAATATGATGATAATAATATAATAATAATAATAATAATAATAATAATAATAAATTGATGATAATAATAATATAATAATAATAATAATAATAATAATATAATAATATAATGATAATAATAATATAGTAATAATAATATAATAATAATGATATAATAATAATAAGATAATAATCATAATATAATAATAATAATAATAATAATAATAATAATAATAATAATAATAATAATAATAATAATAATAATGATAATATAATAATAATAATAATGTGTATACATTGTGACGAATGTGGATAGGAGGTAAAGGGAACACGGGCTGAGGGAAATACTTTTATCCCTGACTAGTTTAGCCTGAGTGGCTTCTTCAGAAGAGCATAGTTTGAAGTCAAGTTGCTCAATATATATATGGCAAAAGAAGGAACGTGGCAAAGTGTCGAGTGGGGGACCAACCTGACACTTTGCCACGTTCCTTCTTTTGCCATATATATATTGAGCAACTTGACTTCAAACTATGTTCCTCTGAAGAAGCCACTCAGAAGAAACTAGTCAGGAATAAAAGTATTTCCCTCTGCCCGTGTTCCCTTTACCTCCTATCCACAATAATAATAATAATGATATGATAATAATATAATAATAATAATAATATGATAATAATATGATAAAAAGAATATAATAATAGTAATATAGTAATATAATAATAATATATAATAATAATAATAGTAATAATAATAATATAATAATAATAATAATAATAATAATAATCATAATAATATGATGATAATAATAATAATAACATAATAATAATAATATAATAATAATAATAATAATAATAGTAATGATAATGATAATAATATAATAATATAATGATAATAATATAGTAATAATGATGATAATAATATAATAATAATGATAATGATAATAATAATAATGATAATATAATAATAGAAATATAATGATAATAATAATATAATAATAATGATAATATAATAATAATATAAAAATAATAATGATATAATAATAATAATAATAATAATAATAATAATGATAATAATAATAATAATAATATAATGATAACAATATCGATAATATAATATAATAATAATGATGATAATAATAATGATATAATAATAATAATGATATAATTATAACAATCATAATGATATTATAATAATAATAATATAAGAATGATAATAATATAATGATAATAATAATAATGATATACTAATCATAACAATAATAATATAATGATAATAGTATAATAATAGAAATAATAATAATATAATAATAATAATAATGATAATATAATAATAATAATAACAATGATATCATGATAATAATAATAATAATAATAATAATAATATTAATAATGATAATAATAATATAATAATAATAATAATATAATATAATAATAATACAATGATAATGATATAGTAATAATAGTGATATAGTAATAATGATAATAATATAGTAATAATATATCAATAATAATGTGTTAATAATAATGATATAATGATAATGTATTAATAATAATATAATAAAGATAATAATATAATAATAATAATGATAATATAATAATAAAGATAATATAATAATAATAATATAATAAAATGATAATTATTATAATAGTATAATAATAATAATAATAATAGTAATATAATAATATGTTGATAATTATAATAATGTAATAATAATAATAATAGTAATGAAATAATAATAATAATAATAATAATTAATAATGATATAATAATAATATAACAATAATGATATAATAATAATAATATAGTAATAATGATAATATAATAATGATAATAATATAATAATAATAATAATAATAATATTAATAATAATAATATAATTGTAATAATATAATAATATGATGATAATATTATAATGATACAATAATTAGTATAATAATATAATAATAATGATAATAATGATAATAATAATAATGATAAAAATGAAAATAAAATTCTCGCAACCCAATATCGTCAGACCCAATAAAGAACCAACGCCGACCAAAGTCGTTTTTGCAAGATTATCAAAGACCAATTTGGCCTCGTCCGACCCGTTTCCTTCCGGTCTCCAGATGTGCAATAGGTCTGCCTACCGTGAAGGAACATAAATACAAAAGTTTATTTTATATGCGTGGCATGCAGTGTATCCCCCCACCCTTGGGCAATATAAAAATAACAAGGAATTTAAGTATTCTCTCTTCATGGCGGCGCTAGTGAAAAGTAGGTCTGCATATTAATGCTCTGTTGCTAAAGCATGCTGCATTGATGTGCCTCTTCCTCTGCATATTCAGGATTTATGTTTATTACAAAGTCTTTATGTGTAGATTTTAATTTATTTG
>NC_134787.1:24154342-24156842 GCF_046742065.1 Oratosquilla oratoria
GTGCATCTACTCGTGTGTTTATTTTTATTTTTATTTATTATTATTATTATTATTATTATTTTTTGTGTGCGAAATAGTTTACCTTCGCTGGAGAGGAACTAATTCGGTAAACGAATAAAATCGTCTGTCAAGACAATACATGTGCCACTGCAGAACCCTGGGTTAGATTGAGGCAAGTTCGAGCCCCGCAACCCAAGAAAATAACAGAGCTGGGCGCATTACCGACGGGCAGGTAGTGCGTTACCAACGCAGTAACGCAAGTGCCCAGTTCTGGGTATATTATTCTTTAGAATAGGGAATATTAATGTTGTAGTTTAGGCATTATTTTACTGAGAATATTCGTTAGCAGCAAATATTTCTCGATTTAATTTGTTTTCTTTTTTTCATCAACATCATTCTGAAGGATATTAAAATTGGTAACGCATTGACGGTAACGCACTGCTTGTCCAGCGGTAACGCGCCCAGCTCTGGAAAATAATTTTGAAAACATCCATATATGAATTTTTTTTTAGTACATTTTCCTTCCTCATAGAGAGTGGGCCCGCCCCTCCCGTTAACTTTTAAAGAGTTGATGATCTTCTGGGACTCCATCCACTGTCCGATCTGGTCTTAAGGCCGCAGGACAGACTTGGTCAGAGCCTTCTGAACATCCTGCGTGGTACGGCCGGTAGCACCCTAGTCATGTGGTGAGAGTGGAACAGCCCAGGGTTCGAGTCCCCGGGGGTAAAGAGGTTTGGGTTTCACTTTCATATCCTCGTACACATTCGTTCGAATCCTCGAGAACACACACACACACACACACACACACACACACACACACACACACACACACACACACACACACACACACACACACACACAACTCGTGGCGCAGTTGGTAGAGTTGCAGGCTGCCACTACGGAGGTCTGGGTTCAAATCCCGCCCAGGGGTGAAATAATTTCAGTATCGATGCGCTGCAGGTTGTTACTCCAACTCTCGTGGGCGGGGAGTTGGGTGTGAGTGTGCGTGTAAGTTCACAGCATTATCCACAGATCGGTCATATACGAGCTCTGAGCTCTCTTCAGGGAGGGAAATAGCTGTCGATCACGAATCTAGCACGTGGTCCAAGACAGACCATGGTGAATCACACACACACACACACACACACACACACACACACACACACACACACACACACACACACACACACACACACACACACACACACACTAATCTTCCTCGAGTTACATCCTCAACGCTTTCTCCCGTATCTCGTTCACTCTGATTTAGACCCTCGCCCGGTGTTGTCATCATCATCGCCCGTCGTCATCATTATCTTCGTCGTCATCGTCGTCATTATCATCTTCGATGTCATCGTCGTCGTCATTATCATCATTGTCGTCATCATCATCTTCGTCGTCATCGTCGTCATTATCATCTTCGTTGTCATCGTCACTATCATCATCGCCGTCATCATCATCCTCGTCGTCATTATCGTCTTCGTCGTCATCGTCGCCATCACCATCTTCGTCGTCATCCTCGTCATTATTATCTTCGTTGTCATCGTCGTCATTATCATTATCGTCGTCATCATCATCTTCGTTCTCATCGTCATCGTCGTCGTAATTATCATAATCATCGTCGTCATTATCATCTTCGACGTCGTCGTCGTCATCATAATTGTTATGATTATCATCGTCCTCGTTGTCATTATCGTCGTCGTCATTATCCTCATCATCGTTGTCACCCTCATCATTATCATGATCATCATCGTCATCATTTTTCATATCATCGTCGTTTTCGTTGTCACTGTCATTATCATTAACATTATCGCCAGACCCTCGAATTTCATTTAAGAATAAAAATCTCCTAAAACATCTGCCATGTCACTCCTGCAAACTTTTTTATACAAATACATATTAATGAAGCACCCACGACCCGACTGAAATCCACTGGTTCTCACTCACACAACTTCATATGAAACTTCCTTTTCCCCCCAGATTCTACTCCCTCCTCTCCCTTTACCCCAGATCTGCCCCTCATTACCCCCTGCCCCCTCCTCCCTCCCCTCTTGCCCCCTGCCCCCTCCTCCCTCCCCCCCATCCCGTCCCCTCTTCTTCTGTATTTATCTTCCTCTCTTGACCCAGCTTGACCTACCTTTCTCCTTAATCCCGCTGGACCCTCTTCCTTCTCTCTACCCAATCATCTACCTCCATCCATCTCCATCTCCATCTCGTTACCCACCTCCACCTTCTCCAGCCACCTATCCATCCATCTCCATCCCCACCTTCTCCATCACCTCCACTATCTCCATCGTGGATCATACACCTGCCCTCAACATTTACCATTCTAGATATTCTTTGCACACACACACACACACACACACACACACACACACACACACACACACACACACACACACACACACACACACACACACACACAAAAATATATATATATATATATATATATATATATATATATATATATATATATATACATACATACATATACCAAGGC
>NC_134787.1:24161842-24166842 GCF_046742065.1 Oratosquilla oratoria
GGAGTGGAGTATGTAGTGGATGGAATGGGTGGGAGGGGTTTCTATGCCTTTTTCGTTTTGGCTACCCCCCGTGTAAGGGGGAAAATACTCTGGTATATTTATGTATGTATTATTGATATTATAATTATTATTAATACTATTATTATTAATATTATTATTATTATTATTATTATTATTATTATTATTATTATGATTATTATTATCATAATTACCATTATTATTATTATTATTATTAATTTGATTCTTATTTATCTATTTTACTTTTTAGCGAGAAGCAGTAGCATACTTACCTAACCCACCATATTTCATAAAATTGTACATACTTTTCTCCTTAGTATTGTATTTATACAATGTCATTCTCGTAAGAGAACAGTTGTATATAGAAATATATTAAATGTTCAAGAACGAGATATTTTTAAATAGTTTTGGACCATTTAATCATTTGATGTTCATGGCCATCTTTGTGTGACTGTTTTAATCGTACAAGATCGTCTCAAAGCATCCTTCTTCAAAAACAAATTAATATAATAAGAATTAATAAATAAACATATAAATGAAATATAATAGAGATAGATGAACGAATAAGTGAAGAACAGTTAACGAAATATCAGGAAGAAATAGACAAGATATGAATGAATAAATGAATAAAATGAAATGAAAATAAAAAAAGAAACAAGTATGGTGTCCATGCTCCGTTTATTGTAAGACAAAGATGAAGGGAGCATCCCGCTCTCTCTCTCTCTCTCTCTCTCTCTCTCTCTCTCTCTCTCTCTCTCTCTCTCTCTCTCTCTCTCTCTCTCTCTCTCTCTCTCTCTCTCTCTCTCTCTCTCTCTCTCTCTCTCTCTCGCTCGCTCGCTCTCTCTCTCTGTCTCTCGCTCTCCTCACGTGACAACATAGATGCATGTCATTCAGTAAACAATAGACGCGATAAAATCTTCTTTGGAATTGATATTTTCCCCTTGCAAAATATTCTTCATAACTGGCCATTTTGGAACTGTGTGTGTGTGTGTGTGTGTGTGATTCACCATAGTCTTTGGATCACGAGTTGGACTAGAGATAGACAGCTATTTCCCTCCCGGAAGAGAGCTCAGAACTCGTACAGAATATGACCGATCTATGGGTAATGTTGTGATCTTACACGCACACACACACGCCCAACTCCCCGCCCATGAGAGTTGGAGTAACAACCCGCAGCGCAGCGATACTGAAATTATTACAGTCCTGGGCGGGATTCGAACCCGGACCTCCGTAGTGGCAGTCGGGAACTTTACCAACCGTGCCACGAGTTGTTTGTGTGTGTGTGTGTGTGTGTGTGTGTGTGTGTGTGTGTGTGTGTGTGTGTGTGTGTGTGTGTGTACCCATTAACCTCCATTTCCTCTCCTGTTTAATTTTCTTGATGACGTAGAAAGGTTCCTCTCGGCCATTGTTTCCTTTGTGCGGAGGAGGAGAAGGGAGACGGAGACGAAGGAGGAGGAGGAGAAGGAGGAGGAAGAAGAGGAGAAAGGAGGAGGGGGAAGAGGAGCTTTTAGTCTTTGTCTCATCAGACGAGTTCTTTCCCTCATTAAACTGGGGATCCTCGACAGCAGAGCGGGTTAGGGCGCTGGCCCCTGAAGGTGAGAAGCCAAATGGAGGCGGTTCGAATCACGCTAGTCCTCGCGTGACGTCAGTATGGTCTTGATTTCTCGATCTCTGATGAAGGTGGTCATGCTTAGCCACCGCGTAGAGCTGGACAGTGCTGAAGAGAAAATGGGAATCGTTTGTAGAAGTCTCTGCAGGTCATCTAAAGTTTTTATAAATTGATTTTTTTTATTTACTTGTATTTATTTATTTAGTGTAATTTTATTTAATTTCGTTTGTTTATTTTTTCTCGTCGCTGTTTGCATTCTCTCTTTGTTTAAGATGAGAAGGATGAGAAGTAAACGGGTTTTATTCCTCTTTCTCTCATTTTCTCAGTCTCTTTCTCTTTCTGTTTCTCTCTTTCTCCCTGTCTCTTTCTTTCTCTGTCTCTTTCTCTCTGTGTCTCTCTTTCTCTCTTTCTCTCTCTGTGTCTATCTGTCTGTCTCTCTGTCTCTTTATCATTATTCCGTCTCTGTACTTATGGCGATATCGATTATGATATCCGTGCATAAATCCTGGCTACAGACTTGGCGTAGTCCTCGCTTCCATAACACTATTTACGTCACTGGTGTTGACAGGGAGAAAGCATCACTGCCTTATGGCGTCCTGTCGTAAAGAAGAGATCAAGATTCCCAGCATTCATACTTAGTTTTCCAAATAAACGATGGTTGGACCACACCAACTTCTAACTTGTTTTAGGAGTTGATGATTTTTTTTTTTTTTGTATCGTGACTCTTACCTAACCGAGACAGAGATCTTCTGTCAGTTGTACTGATTCCCTTTGATCACTTGAACGCTACTGTCAAGTCTCCTTTTTTTCTTCTTTCGTTTACTGTTGGTAGGTCTAATGCTTCTTTATATTTCGGTGTGTTTGTGTATGTGTGTGTTGGTTTATGAATTTTTATGTAATTGTATTTACAATGTTCATGAGGTCTTGTCTCTTATATTATTTCTCTCTTACTCTTTATGTATGTGTGTGCGCGCGTGCGTGTGTGTATGCGTGCATGTGTGTGTGCATGAATGTGAATGTGTCAGTGTCTATGTGTCTGTTTATTCATGTGTGTGTGTGTGTGTCAGTGTGTATGCGTGTGGGTGTCTATGTGTCTTTATTCATGTGTGTGTGTGTGTCAGTGTTTATGCGTGTGTGTGTGTCTATGTGTCTGTTTATTCATGTATGTGTGTGTGTGTGTGTGTGTGTGTGTATGTGTGTGTGTGTCTTTGAGTATGTGTGTGTGTTAAATCAGAGAAGCCACTCTACATAATACAAGACATATGTTACTGCAGGGATGCACGAGTGTATGATGTTGGAAAGAGGAGACTATTGGGACTGTGAAAAAGCAATATCTGTGGTGAAATCATCACCCGGAAGAATCAGGTGAGCGAAAATCTATGGTGAAATTACCGTCCTGGAATAATGACAAGCGAGCGAATCTTTTCCCAGAAATGATGGACAAAGTGTCCCATTTCTTCGTCATAGATTTTTTTTTATTATTATTATTATTTTTTACCTGTTCTCTGTACAACATATCATCCGTCATGGATCACGTGTCGGACATGTGATCCACACCTATTACCTCGAAAACCTCGTATACGGTCAAATCTATTGGTAATGCTGTAACCTTACACACACACACACACACACAGACAAACACACATAAAAAAGAAAAAAATTGTCGAAGGGAGAGTATGATGCCTTTCAGCTCTGGACAGGAACCGAACTCAGGATCGTTGAATTAGCATTCCGAGCCGATATCACTACACCAGCAATCCGGTAAACATGTGAACAACGTGCGAATACATGCATGGATTTTGTTTATTTTATTTATTTATTTATTTATTTATTTATTTATTTATTTATTTTTGTCTGCTGACACCCTGCCATCAAAGGATCAAACTTTATAAACAGTATTATCAAAATCCGTCCGTTACGATTTATTCCCGTATGCATAAAGATAGATAAGAAATATTGCCTGACAATAATGTTGAAAGACATTCTCTCTCTCTCTCTCTCTCTCTCTCTCTCTCTCTCTCTCTCCTTCTGTCTCTTCAGTGTTTCCATTCAATGAATCTTTGTTGTTTTTTCTGTCAATTTTGACGGGATGTTTCTAATATAAGCATGTATGTATATACATGTTTATATGTTCGACATGCATGTAATATCATCGTATATCAGATAAGAAAATTTGTCAATCCTTAAGAGCGTTCCGGCGGAGTACGACCAGATAGACAATAAGAACATTATTAATCCAGGTCACGAGAGGTCAACTGCTATTTGGACTCGTCTCCTGCGCATCTTGTCGCCAGTACATGCTTCCATATCTTTGGACATGATATATTCATATATATTTTTCTACACATACAAATACCCCCAAAAACGTACAAACACACACACACACACACACACACACACACACACACACACACACACACACACACACACACACACACACACACACACACACACACACATATATATATATATATATATGTATATATATGTATATATATATGTATATATATATTCATACATATATATGTATATATATATATTGTACTCTAAGTTGCTAGCATTATGCTACATGTAGATTTAGTAAATGCGTAGTTAGAATTCTGTATGTGTGTATGTACATGCGTGTCACAGCGTGAATCTTCGAGAACTTACAAATTGCCATTGGTACATCTTAAGTAATTATCAAATTATTTGTAATGCGAAAGTTGAGTGAATGGGATATAGATCTTTATTACTATCAAATTTGAAGTTGTCATGTAACTGAAAGTGTATGAATGTAAATTTCTGTGTGCGAGTGAATGATTAAAATAATTGTATAAATTAGATTTAGCAACTGTTTTTGGATCAGACCACCCGGTGCTTAGTCACGCATGCAGTGAACAGCGTGAGCTCTCTTAGGGTGCATATCAGGGCAATCCCACCTTCTCATATGTGCGTGGATCAGCAAACCATATGGCAGACGCACTTTCTAGGAATGTTGCTGCTATCAATTCCCTCCCTCAGCCAGTCACTCTTACTCATGCGCGTATGCAAGCAGCTCAAAGATCCGACCCAATGTGGAAACGTGTGATATTCTCTCTCGAGTCAGGAGATACATCTAATCTTACAGACTTCCCTACCTCCTTGGACCACTTCAGACTTGTCGATGATGTTCTTTATCATGAAACCACACTTTCCAACAAGCATGAACCAAACAGACTTGTACAACAACTCGTAGTTCCTTCTGACTTAGTACCTGAAGTTCTGTTCCTTTTACATGATTCTCCACTTGCTGCACATCCAGGAAAAGACAAATGCTTAACACAGGCCAGACTTCAGTACTTTTGGCTTACCATGAGAAAGGATATCCATAACCACATTGACGCCTGTCATT
>NC_134787.1:24171842-24236842 GCF_046742065.1 Oratosquilla oratoria
GTGCAGGAAGTTTATTCCATTCATTAACTACACGGTTGGCAAAGTTGTTTCTGCCTACTTCTAAATTGAATCTATTTCCGGACAGTTTGAGACCATTGTTTCTTGTCTGATTCTCATTCAATGTGAAAATTTTGTCACTTTTGATGTTGTCAATTCCCTTTAGAATTTTCAAGACCTGTATCAAGTCACCTCTGAGTCTACGCTTTTTTAGGGAAAACAGATTCATATGTTGTAGTCGATTTTCGTATGATTTATTTTTGATATTTGGAATCAGTTTTGTGGCTCGCCGTTGTACTTTTTCTAGTCTGGCAATGTCTTTAATGAGATTCGGTGACTATACGGAAACGGCATATTCCAAATGTGAACGAACTAACGATTTATATAGCTTGTTAATGAGTGATGGACTTTTGAAATCAAAAGATCGCGCAATCAGTCCTAGAATCTTATTTGCATTCTCAGAGGCTGAAATACACTGCTTGGATGATTTGAGGTCGTTACTGATAATTACGCCGAGATCTTTTTCACTATCCACTTTTGTTAACGAATTTCCAAATAACTTGTAATCGTACTTACTGTTATTTTTACCTATGTGCATTACCTTGCATTTACTTGTGTTAAATTTCATTAGCCACTTTTCAGACCATTGCTGTAATTTATCTAAATCTTCTTGAATATCTAATTGGTTTGAGTGATCATTTGCCACTCCACACAGTTTTGTATCATCAGCAAATTTGGAAACAGTAGATTTTAGTCCATGGTCTATATCATTTATATATACTTTGAATAGAAGTGGCCCAAGAACGGAACCCTGAGGAACTGCACTTGTAACATTTTTCCATCTAGAATTTTTTCCATTTAAAACAACTCTCTGTTTTCGACCATTCAACCAATTACTAGTCCAACTTAATAGGCTACCACTTATTCCTTGTAAAGCTAATTTAGTAAGTAGTCTTTCGTGTGGGACGGTATCAAAAGCTTTTGCAAAGTCTAGATATATTAAATCTATATTGTTTCTTTTGTCATAATTCGAGATAACTGTGTTGTAGAATTCGAGTAAGTTAGTCACGCAAGAACGTTTCCGTCTGAAACCATGCTGGCTATCATTTATCAAACGGTTACTTTCTAAATGATGTTCGATAGCATCTCTGATGATAGTTTCCATTATTTTTCCTACGATTGAAGTCAAACTTATAGGCCTATAGTTATTTGGCTTCTTTTTGTCACCTTTTTTGAATATGGGAGTAACGTTAGCTAGCTTCCATTCTCTTGGGACATCTCCGGATATGATGGATTTCTTGAAAATAATTTCTAATGGAACAACAATCTCATTTTTCATTTCCTTTAAGATTCTTGGATGCATACACACATACATACATAAGCAATAAGGGCCGTGCATAGGTTCATGCATGTTCAGTATGTAAAGTAATAATATTTAGCATTCCATCCATGCATACAAAGTTGGCCCCTAAACGGTGTTCGGTTATACAGTCATGCACAACGATGGTAACAAAGGGTTCACATCAAGATCGTCATGCAGTGCAGCATTATGTGTTGCATGGTGATCTTGTTTGTGTCTATTTGCATGTTTATGCGTGCAGGCGTGTACTGTATGTGTGTGTGTGTAGGCGTGTACTGTGTGTGTGTATGTGTTTGTGTGTGTGTATGTGTGTGTGTGTGTGTGTGTGTGTGTAGGCGTGTACTGTGTGTGTGTATGTGTTTGTGTATGTGTGTGAGATTTCTTGTGGCCTTGGATCACGTGCTGGACACGTGCTGGCAGCTATTATTCTTGTGTATTAGAACTAAGAACTTGCAAATTATATTCTAATCAATGTGTAATGCTGTAACCTTACATAAACCCTACACGTACATCCCCTTTGCTCTAGGGTGACAGTAACGGCTCGGGTGACACTTTTTATTTTCGAAACATCGGTAAGAACTTTCTGAATTGTTTCTGTCGGGAGAATATAAAATAATCATATTGTCAATACTTTTGGTATTGACAATGTGCATCCTTTCAATATTAACCAAAGAAATTAGTGTCTTTACTCTTATTCTTTCATGATTGTTATCAGTAAAGATATTTGAAAAGTTTTCAATAAGTATTTAACAAGAGAAAAGATCCTCTTAGATCTTCCCTTCAGCCATGTCGCGCTTCCAAGGCTCCTTCCTAGGGCTTCAGGCGTGATTTACCCACGACGCTAGCACCGAAGGACAAGTCGTCATGCACCTTGATCGTCATATTAATCGTTGACATGCGTGAGGGAGATAAGAGACTTTATGACGAGGAAATTAAAAAAGAGCGACTTTTGAATCGATCAGCTTCCTTATAGTCATCGTCGTTATCATAATTGTTATCGTTTATTAGTGCAACTGTAGTTGTATTTACTTATTAATTAATTAATTTATTTATTTATTCATTTATTCTTTTTTGTAATGGTTTGTCGACGACGAATCCTGGAAATAAAGAAACGGAGTAGGAAGTTGCCCGTCGAAGTATTTCTGTTCGTGACGAAGTTGTCATCATTTCGTTCCAGGGACGGAAGAGAGGGGACGCTATCCTCTCCCCCCTCCCCTCAGGGCCTCTGCGGTGTCATAACGGTCAAGGGGGTTCCCGTTGTGCAAACAGAGTGATTTCTTTATCTGTCTGATGTGGGCTTTTTTTTCTTTCTTTCTTTTTTCTTTCGCTTCGGGCCGGGCGCTGTGTAAACAGTCTCGTAATAGAGGCCTTACATTGTGCGGTAGGTCGCGAGGTGTGTAAGTGTGTGTGTGTGTGTGTGTATGTGTATGTCTGTGTATGTATGTGTGTGCGCGCGCGGGCGCCTGTGTGTGTGCTTGTGTGTGTGTATGTGTGCCTGTGTATGCTTGTATGTGAGTGTGTGCGCGCACGCCTGTGTGGGTGTGTGTGTGTGTGTGTGGGTGGGTGTGGGTGTGAACAGCTGCAGTTCTTGTTAAAGAAAAAAAGAAAAAGAAAAACGGAGCGGTTTTCAGATCCAGACAGGTTGATTTCTAAAGTATTGGCTCAAAGGGGGAGTTGCCCTCCACCACATGACGATAATAATAGTAATTATTATTATTATTAATAATAATATTAATAATAATAATAATAATAACAATAATGATGATAATATTAACAATAATAATAATATTAACAATAATAATGATAATATTAACAATAATAATAATAATATTAACAATAATAATAATGATAATATTAACAATAATAATAACAATATTAATATTAACAGTAATAATGATAATAATGATAATATTGACAATAATAATGATATTTACAATAATAATAATGATAATAATAATAATAATAATAATAATAATAATGATAATAATGATGATCAAATTAAAATACCAGAGGACCTCCCTACGTAATGCGACAGACTCCCTCTCCCTAACAATGCCAGTCCAGACTTCGGCTGAGATTTAGGGACTCGGGGGAGGGGGAGGAGGGGGAGGGGGGTTGAAAAAGGACGCTGTTGGGATATCTCACCAGAGAAATACCGTCAACAACTTTTCGTCGAAGTAAACTTGAGACGATGACGTAGTTTCATCTCTATCCGTCGCCAAGTTGGAAGCGCTGGTGAAGTAGAGTCATTAACAACGTTAGTTATTTATCTGTCACCCTGCGAGATCGTTTGCATGTCGAAGTCCAGTCGTTGTGTGCTGATGGGGAGGCGAAGATGGTTCAGTGCACACAAAAACGCATTTACACGTACACACACACACACGTTCACACACACACACACACACACACACACACACACACACACACACACACACACACACACACACACACACACACACACACACACACACACAGATCTGAAAAAGAACATCTTTCCTCACAGAGTAATAGACAGTTGGAACAAGTTAGATGAGAAAGTGGTGTGTGCAAAAACAATACATGAATTTAAAAATAGTTGAGATAAAATGAGATATGAAGACGGGACACCACGAGCATAGCTCCCCTTCCCGTAAAATACAACTAGGTAAATACAACTAGGTAAATACACACACACGTATACACACACGCGTGCACAAGTATCTATGTTCGCATGTTTATTGATATATGTATATGTTTGTATCTCCCTGACTACTGGTTTCTCCCCTCGACGGGGTCAGTCTGACCAATTCGGCTGTGGTGAAGTCATCATCAAGGCTCCTTCAGGATACACAGATGGTCGAACCCTCCCCCCTGCCCCCCACCCCTACCCACCCCCTTCCCTCCACCCTCCTCCACCTACCCACGGGGATGCTCAGCTGGTGTGGAATTCGACCCGTTGGATCATCCCCATGTGCAATCCACCAGATCCTGTTTGGCTCCAGGGTCATCGTATCTCATGAATGGAATCGTCTGTCGCCAGACAAAAGAAAGATGTAATGTCATTTACGAGTTAGGGAATGATGTGAGAGGAACATTTGTTCAGCAGTGGACTCGAAATGGATGGTTGATTGGTTGACTGATTTCGCGATGGAAGGTGGGGTGTATAGCCAGCTGTATTCAACCCCTTGGCTTCCCCTGAGGGGGGAACCAGGGGTGAATTAAATCACCTGGCGACAGTCGAAAGAAATGTATAAATATTCAGTAGGAATGAAAGGGTTTAGTTATAAGTTTTTTCGGTTGTATAGAGCCATTGTCATTTCCTCTCTCTCTCTCTCTCTCTCTCTCTCTCTCTCTCTCTCTCTCTCTCTCTCTCTCTCTCTCTCTCTCTCTCTCTCTCTTCCTCTTCCTCTCTCCTTTTCTTTGTTGAAGATATTTCTTATTGGCCTCGTTGACCCTCCAGTAAAGAGGAACCTTCTCGCCCTTCAGATGCGGCCTTCGAGGGGGACCACGCAGGCCGCCTTGTCCTCCTCCTCCTCCTCCTCCGTCTGCACGATGCCAAAGGACTTCGCCGCGAAGTCCGAGCCCACTTCGCTCTGATGCAGGCCTCGCCCCACATCCGCTCCTGAAGAAGGCGAAGCTCAAGAGAGTAATCAAACGAATCAGGATCAAAACAGACGCAACCAGGGACTCATAGAACGAGAGAGAGGGAAGAGAGAAGAGGGAGAAGAGAGAGAGAGAAGAGAAGAGAGTGATGGAGTTTCTTATCTTGTAGTGCTTCTCGTCCATCGTCATCGTGCGGCCAGCGGGTTGATTGCTGTCTACTCCCTTTCAACTCAGTTGCTCCCGCCTTCAGTGGCGGTCGGAAGGTAAGAGCGAGCTCTCTAGTACCGACTCTCTTTCTGTGCTCTTTTCGCGGGCCATTATATGAGTCCACGTGAAAACGACGATAAGTGTTTGTGAATTAAGAAGTCGTGTTTCAGTGTAATATTGTGAAAGAAGTTGAACACCACTTGGGTAAAGGTGTTTATGATACAATTATTTATGATACAATAGTTTATTATACAATAGTGTTGGGTTTACAACTTCGGGAGCGAGAATATGCAGATGGTATGCTGACCCGGTAACTGGGTAAGTTGATTTTGGACAAAAGGCCCAACTTCCTGTGAGACAGTTGATCTCCATCCATCCCTTATTGTATGAATTTATCTTGATACTACAACATTAGCGAGAATAAAATTTATTACACATGTGTCTGTCTGTGTGTGTCCGTGTGTGCGTGCACGTATATATATATATATATATATATATATATATATATATATATATATACATATATATGTATATATATATACATATATATGTATATACATATATATATGTATATACGTGTGTGTGTGTCTGCATATATATATATATATATATATATATATATATATGTGTATATATATATATATATATATTATATATATATATATGTGTGTGTGTGTGTGTGTGTGTGTGTGTGTGTTTGGGTGTATCTATATATATATGTATGTATATATAGATATCTATATATATATATATATATATATATACACATATGTATGTATGCATATATATACAATATATATATATATTAGTAAAACACACACAAGCACACACACACACACACACACACACACACACACACACACACACACACACACACACACACACACACACACACACACACACACACACACACACACACACACACCGTGGACTAGAATGCAGTTCCCAGTTCCTACTGTCGACTGTCTTTTACCCTAGCTCTCCAAATACACAGAGCAAAGGGTATGGAGTGTTCCGGCCTCGGCTAAGCGCCTCTAGGCGTAAGGCCTTCAACATGTCGTCATGTTTTTTTGTCGAGGTTGTTGGACGACTTGGTAGGTCGTCTCTGGTCGTCTGGTCGTGGTCGTGGTCGTGGTCGTGGTTGGCAAAGCGATCTCATCGAGGTGTCCCGTTTGCCCACTCATCTTTCACAAACCTCCTCCTCTTCCTTCTCCTCTTCCTCCTCCTCTTCTTCCTCCTTCTCCTCCTTCTCCTCCTTCTCCTCCTCTTTCTTCTCCTCTTCCTTCTGCTCATTCTCCTCCTCCTCTTTTTCCTCCTCGTCCTCTTCATTCTCCTCCTCTTCTTCCTCCTCCTCATTCTCCTCCTCCTCTTCCTCCTCCTTTTCCTCCTCCTCTTCCTCCTGCTCCTTCACCTCCTATTGATCCTCATTTTCCTCCTCTTTCTCCTCCTGTTCTTCCTCCTTTCCCTCCTTTTCTTTCTTCTCTTCCTCCTCCTCTTTATCATCCTCTTCCTCCTCCTTCTCTTCCTCATCCTTTTCCTCTTCCTCCTCCTCTTTCTCCTCTTCCTCCTCTTTTTCCTCCTACTTTTCCTCTGCCTCCTCTTCCTCGTCCTCCACTTCATCCATCTCCTCCTCTTTTTCCTCCTTTTACTCCTTTTCCTCCTCCTCCTACTCCTCCTCTTTCTCCTCCTTTTCCTCTTCCTCTTCATCTTCCTTTATCTCCTCCTCTTTCTCCTCCTCTTCCTCCTGCTCTTTATCTTCTTTTTTCTCTTCCTCTTGCTCCTCCTCTTCCTCCTCTTCCTCCTCCTTTTCTCCCCCTCCTACTCCTCCTCCTTTTCCTCCCCCTCCTCCTCCTACTCCTTCTTCTACTCTTGCTCCTCCCTTGCCTCCTCCTCCTCCTCCTACTCCGAGTTCATCAACGTTACCACCTGTCTACCACCTGTCTCTCCAGTCCTTTCTCCCTCTTTCGCTTTTGTTCTCCATCGTTATCTCCCTCACCACCACCATGTGGGTCGCCTCCTCCTTCTCCTCCTCCTCCTCCTCCTCCTCCCTTCTGGTTCTCCCCTCCTCCTCCTTCTTCTTCGCCTTCGTCTGCGTGGCACTGTTGGCTCCTCTTCTTCGACCTCGTCTACGTCGGTGTAATAACTCGTTCTTCTTCTTCCTTCGTCCTCCTCCTCCCCTCTTCGTCTTCGTCTGCGGGTCCTCCTCCTCCTCCTCTTCCTCCTCCTCCTCCACCTCTTCCTCCTCTTCCTCCTCCTCCTCCTCCTCCTCCTCCTCCTCCTCTTCGTCGTCGTTTTCGTCTCTCTCATCCCCTTTAGGCGCACCAGGAAGTGTTCCCCCCCCGTTTTCTTTCTCCCAGTTGTGCTAACCTGTTCCATACTCCATTTTCTTTCTTTTATTATACTTCTTTTTTTTTTATCCTTGTTTCAGAACAGAAAACGGTCTCAACCAGCGGTATTCGGGTGGTATGTTCTCAGCGTTGGTCTCCCAGGAGTGGAGACACACGAGAATTTGTTTTTCTAGTGACTTATATCGCGATGTGAATTCTTAGACTGCAGGTCATGGTTCGAACCCCCACCCCATCTCTTTCTCTCTCTCTCTCTCTCTCTCTCTCTCTCTCTCTCTCTCTCTCTCTCTCTCTCTCTCTCTTTCTCTCTCTCTCTTCTTTTCTTTTTCTTTTTCTCTTAGGCTTCAAATTCGCCATCTGCCTCTCCCCACTTCTCCTTCTCCTCCTATTTCCCCTCTTCCTTCGCCTCCTCCTCCTTTTCCTCGTCCTCCTTTTCCTCCTCTTCCTATTCCTCCTTCTCTGCCTCCTCCTCCCTCTCCTTCTCTTCCTCCTCTTCCTCCTCCTCCTCCTCTTCCTCCTTTTCCTCCTCCTTTTCCTCTTCCTCCCCCTTCTCCTCTTCCTCCTCCTTCTCCTCCTCTTCTTTTCCTCCTCCTCTTCCTCCGCCTCCTCCTTTTACCTCTGCTGCTCCTCCCCCTCCTCCTCCTCCGGCTCCATCATCTCCAGTACCGGCGTCCACATCCAATTCATTCTCAGCTTTAAGGCCCAGCTCCATCTTCCTCTTCCTTCCTCCTCCCTCCTCTTCCTCCTCCTCCTCCTCCTTCCTCTCGTCCTCTTCCTCCTTCTACTTTTTTCTTCTCCTCCTCCTCTTTCTGCTCCTCTTTCTCCTTCTTTCTCCTCCTTTTTTCTCGTTCTCCTCCCTCTCCCCTTCCTCCTTTTTCTCATCGTCTTCCTTCTCTTCCTCCTCTTCCTCCTCTTCCTTTTTCTCATCCTCTTCCTTCTCCTCTTCCTCCTCTTCCTCCTCCTTCTCCTACTTTTCTCATCGGTTTCCTTTTCCTCTTCCTTCTCTTCCTCTTCCTCCTTTCTCTCATCGTCTTCCTTCTCCTCTTTCTCCTCTTCCACCTCCTTTTTCTCATCGTCTTCCTTCTCCTCTTCCTCCTCTTCCTTTTTCTCATCCTCTTCCTTCTCTTCCTCTCCATCTTCCTCCTCCACTTTCCTCTTCTGTATCTCTTCCTTCTTCTTCCTCTTCCTCTTTCTCTTCCACCTTTCTCCTCCTCATCTTTTTCTTTCTCTTCTTCCTTTTCTCCCATTTCTCTTCCATTTTCTTCTCTTCTTCCTTCTCCCCCTTCTCCTTTTGTTCATCTTATTTCTCCTCCTCCTCTTCTTCCCCTCTCTTCTTGTCACCCCTCCCATACATTCCCCTCCCCTCCCCTCCTTTCACTCATAGTCCTCCTCCTCTTCCTCCTCCCTTTCTTCATTAACTTTCCTCCTCCTCCTCCTCCTCCTCCTCCTCTATCCTGGTACTCCCCTCCTCGACCTCCTCTATATGTTGATCCTCCTCCATCTTCTCAGGTTCGCCCGTCTCCTCCTCCTCCTCCTCTTCCTCCTCCTCCATTCCTGTATCTCTTTACGTCGCATGCATTTTCTTCCAACACGTACTCCATCCTCCCCCTCCTTCCTCCTCCTCCTCCTCCTCCTCCTCCTCCTCCTCCTCCTCCTCCTCCTCCTCCTCTTTTCTCCTTTTTTTTTTTTTCTTCCTTTTCCCGGAATCCTCGGCGCTGCTTTTTCCTCTCCTCCGTCTCTTCATCTGGTTCGCCCTCCTTCCCTCCTTCCCTCCTTCCCTCCACCCTTGCTCTCCTTCTCGCCTTCCCCCTTTTTTAATACCTCCACGCCGTAACCAAGACTCCCGTCTCTTCCTCCTCCTCTTCCTCCTCCTCCTCCTCCTCCTCCTCTTCCTTCACCTCTTTATAAACCTCATCTTCCATCTCCTCCTCCTTCTCCTCTTCCTTCTCTACGTCTTTATCCTTCTCCTCTTCCTTCTCTACGTCTTTATCCTTCTTCTCCTCTTCCTCTTCCTCCTCCTCCTCCTCTTCTTCCTTCTCCTCTTCCTCCACCTCTTTCTAAACCTCCATCCTCCATCTCCTACTCTTACTTCTCCTCTTCCTTCTCTACGTCTTTATCCTTCTCCTCCTCTTCCTCCTCTTCCTCCTCCTCCTCCTCTTCCTCCTCCTCCTCCTCCTCCTCCACCTCCTTTTCCTCCACCTCTTTCTTAACCTCATATTCCATCTCCTCCTCTTCCTCCTTCTCTTCCTTCCCCACGTCTTTTTCCTTCTCCTCCTCCTACTCCTCCTCCTCCTCCTCCTCCTCCTCCTCCTACTTTTCCGTCTTCATTTTCCTACTGTCTTCTTCTTCTTCGTCCTTCTTTTCCTCCTCCCATTTCTTCTCCTCATTCACCTCCACCTCCTCCTCCTCCTCCTTTTCCTCCTTCTTCTACTTCTCCCTCCTCATTCTTCTACTGTCATTCTTCCTCCTCCTTTGTTACTTCTCTTCCTCCCCTTCTTCTCCTCCTTTTCCTTTCCTCCTCTGCCTTTTCCCAATTCTCCTACTTCTCCTCCACCTCCTCTCCTCTTCCTCCCTCCTGTCCCCCTCCTCCTCCTCCTCCTTCTCTTCTTCCTCCATCCCCTCCTCCTCTTCTTCCTCCACCACTCCACCCGGTCCTTTATCAACTGGTCTTGCCTTCTTCCACTTCTCGCCCTCCAGCAAACCATGACGTTTATTTGCTCTGCTTATTGCCCTCCACATCCACCTAGCACTCCACCTCCACTTCTAACTCCACCTCGCACTCAACCCCCGAACTCCACCTCCACTTGTAACTCCACCTCGCACTCCATTCCAACTCTATCTCAAATTCCACCTCCAACTCCACTTCCAATTTTACCTCCAACTCCACCTCGCACTCCACCTCGCACTCCTCCTCCAGTCTCTTCCATCTGCCCCCACCACCTCCGCCTTCGACCTCTCCACCACAACGACGGCATTTGTTGACTTTATTTTGGCTAACGCTGGGCGATTAAGGGATGTCAAAGCTTTCTCTCTCTCTGTCTGTCTCTCTCTCTCTCTCTCTCTCTCTCTCTCTCTCTCTCTCTCTCTCTCTCTCTCTCTCTCTCTCTCTCTCTCTCTCTCTCTCCTTTCCCTCTCTCCCCTCCAGCTCTCCCACTCCTTGCTCGCCCTCGAGGTTAACCTTTTTCGCCAGGAACCCCGTCCAGGCTGAATAAAATCTTCGGGGTTAGGCCCATAAGATTTAATCTAGATTACCATTCATGAACAGGTTGAACTACCTAAAGAGGGTTAACCTCGCTTTATTTTACCTTCAATTAAGTAATGTGGAGCTGTGCCTTCCTGCAGTGTGTTGTTTTGGCAAATCCCGACTTCCTTATAAGGGAGAAAGCAGATTTCCTTTATGTGGTTGTCAATTGCTGGGTTTTCATTATTTTTCTAATCCAAAAGGGATGGCGGGGATAAAACTAATATTACAAACAAAATACCAGGTCGTTTATTGTCATGTTGCAAACATGTTTTAAACATACTGAATGCATGTTTTCGACATTTGTATATTAATGTATGGAAACGTGACGACGTCATGTCGCTTCTGATGGCTTCCTCGACGACTTGGCCACGCCTCCTTCGAAAGTAAACAAACTTCTCTCGTTTCTCTATCTCTCTCTCTCTCTCTCTCTCTCTCTCTCTCTCTCTCTCTCTCTTAGTCTTTTTTAGGGGGCTTTTGGTTTTTCAAGTTCCTGCTATTGGTTGTTTTAAAAGAAATTTAGATAGTTTTACGGATGGGGATGTGTTAATGAACATAGAACTGCTTAGTGTAGGCCTTGTGGTCTTTCGCAGTCTCCTCCATTCTTACGTTCTTACAGGGACACTGAACTCTTCTCCATATCCCTGACATATTTTATAGATTTTATTATGGTGACGCCAGACTATTCCATTCACATAAGGGTCGGTCATTTAGGCCTAACGTACTGGTAACAAGTGGCTCACGTGAACAAAACATTATTTTTCATGTCAATGTTCCACACAAATATCTAACTTGTCCCCTGCAAATGCTGGTGTCCTTTTCTCAAGAGGTTTCTTGTGTTCCAGACCGTACATCCCTTAGTAAATGGAGAATGTAGAGTCAATATTTTGGTAAATTATGAAGATTATGTCAAAAAGTAAATGGATGATTAAATGAGGAGACCAACATCGTAGCTTCGGTTCACAATGTTGGCAGTAATTTTCCAATATTGTTTACACACTGACACCATCCTGACATCATATACTGACCGGCTGAGAGGAAGGAAATATCAAAAGTCCATCACTCATTAACAAGTTATATAAATCGTTAGTTCGTCCACATTTGGAATATGCTGTTTCCGTATGGTCACCGAATCTCATTAAAGACATTGACAGATTAGAAAAAGTACAACGGCGAGCCACAAAACTGATGCCAAATATAAAAAAAAAAATCATACGAAAATCGACTAAAACATATGAATCTGTTTTCCCTAAAAAAGCGTAGATTCAGAGGTGACTTGATACAGTTCATTAAAATTCTAAAGGGAACTGACAACATCAAAAGTCACAAAATTTTCACATTGAATAAGAATCAGACAAGAAACAATGGTCTCAAACTGTCCGGAAATAGATTCAATTTCAATGTTTGTTAAATTCAACTATACCTTTGCATTTATTTATGTATTTTATTTATTATTTAAATGATTATAGTTTTTATTTATTCATTTATTTATTTATTATCATTATGATTTTTTTTCGCATCCGACCCAGATATGGACCAAAAGTTCTCCTGTTGGCATGCTCCGCCTTTGTAATCCTTTGTAATCCTTTATAACAGATAATTCATTCTACCTTACCTCCTCTTCTTTTCCTTAATTCCCTATATCTTCTTTCTCTCTTCTTTCCCTTTATCTCTTCCTCTTTCTACCCTTGACCTGCCTTTTCCCATCTCCTTTCCCATTTTCTTACCTTCCCTTCTCCCTCCCCTTCCCCTCTTTTCCATTCCTTCATCCCTCTTCCCTCTCCCTTTCTCCCCATCCACCTTTCTTTCTCCCTTCCCCTTCCCCTTCCATCCCTTCATCTTTCATCCCTCTTCCCTCTCCCTTTCTCCCCATCCACCTTTCTTTCCCCCTTTCCCCATCCCCTCCCCTCCCTTTCCTCCCCCCCCCTCCCCGTCCTCCTCCTCCCCCTCCTCCACACTCGCAGAAACTGACTCTTGTCGGCCGTTGACAGCGCGCAGTTCACTGACCTCCACTCGACCACGGCGAGCCTCCGAGTCGGTTGATCCAGCATCAGTCATTGATCGATACTTGCTAAATTAAGACGACACTATCGCCGTCTCGTTTGGTTCTTGGGTAGGTTAGGTTAGGACAGGTGTAGCCACATGTTGGCGGGGATGGACGAAATACCGCCATGTCGGTGGCAATGTTTGTCGAATATGGCGGATTGGTTCCATGGCGACCGTGGTATCGTCGTCCTAAGAGGAAATTATTTTTGTTTTTTTATTTAATAGATCGAATTTATTGCAAAGAAGGCCGTCCCCTCTCCCCTTCCCCTTCAGCATTCTTTCTCTTTCTCTCTCTCTCTCTCTCTCTTTCTCTCTCTGTTTCTCTCTCTCTCTCTCTCTCTCTCTCTCTCTCTCTCTCTCTCTCTCTCTCTCCTCTGAAGGGGGGGTCATGGAGTATAAGGAAATCAGGTCAATCGAGGTCATCCTACGGAGATCCTCCTCCCTAGTTATATTGTGGTCGTCTGTGTGTGTGTGTGTGTGTGTGTGTGTGTAAGATAACCTGGCAGAGTAGACAGGCTGTTAGTTATCATCCAGGGTATGGAAAAGGGGGTGTAGGGTGTTGGTTGGAGGGGGAGGGGAAAGGGAGGGGGTTGGGGTAACGGGGGAGGGCATCTTGGAGACTTTCTTCATCCAATCACCGAAAAAAGATAATTTTAAGAGATTGCATGTGCGTCTCTCTCTCTCTCTCTCTCTCTCTCTCTCTCTCTCTCTCTCTGTGTGTGTGTGTGTGTGGTGTGTGTGTGTGTGTGTGTGTGTGTGTGTGTGTGTGTGTGTGTGTGTGTGTACGATATCTTCCAAACGCCTGTATGTAATCTGATGAAACTTTCAGGTTGTGTTCCACTCCCTATATTCTTGATTTCTATTAATTTTGGGAGTCGTAGTCACAAGGGCAACGGTGTAAATAACGTAGTGTCAGCGTTACCCTCCCCCATTCTCACACGTACATCAGTTATGTTATTTGTCCATAATATTTCAAATTGAAGGACATATATAATATTCAGGGAAATATTGTGAGTTCACTGTCTACATCTGCCAAATTAATTTTTTTTTCTTTAATCAGTCTTTGGGAAAAAAATTAATCTGGAGACTTTTTTTTTTTGCCAACTTCTCTTTCATCTTTTCTACTTCTTTTTCTTTTTTCTTTTTACTTTTTCTACTTCCTCTCCCTAATATTTCTTTTCTACTTTTACTTCTTCATTTTCTGTTTCTGTTTATTACTACTACTATCATTTCTTAAACATTTTTCCTCTTCTAATTTGTCTCTACTTCTTTTCTACTTCTTCATTTTCTGTTTCTGTTTCTATTACTACTAATACGATTTCTTCTAATTCTTCTTCTTCTACTACTTCTTCATTTTCATTTTTGTATATTACTTCTACTACCATTTCTTCTAATTCTTCCTTTACTTTCTCTTCTACTTCTTCATTTTCATTTTTTGTTTATTACTACTACTACCATTTCTTTTAATTCTTCCTTTACTTCTACTTCATTTTCATTTTCTGTTTATTACCACTACTATCATTTCTTTTATTTCTTCCTCTACTTCTACTTCATTTTTATTTTCTGTTTATTACTACTACTACAATTTCTTTTAATTCTTCCTCTTCTACTTCTTCATCTCGAAGTCACTTCGTGGAAAGACGCACGTAATGTCTTCTCTGACGTGAAGGGGGAAGGGGGAGGGAGAGAGGCGACCGCCTAGGATTCTAACAAAGACCTTAACAAAGGCCGTGGTATGAATAGGAGACCCATTAGATCCTCTGAAAGAGACCTTTTTTCTGGGTACTGGTTCCCACCCCCCCTCCCCTCCTACCTCCTACCTCCCCTCCTACCTCCTACCTCCGGCAGCAGTTTCCTTATTTAACTGTTTGGACCGAGTAACCACCTCTCCCCCAAATTATTATTTGTTTTTTAATTCTTTCATTTATCTCTATATTTACTTAGCTATCCATCTTTCATTCGTTCATTCATTTATTTATATATCTATTTATTTAGTTGTGTATTCATGTATCTGTTTATATTTATTTATTTGTTACTTATCACAGAGAATGAAGTTAACTATATAGACAGATACAAAACGCGTGCGACTTGACGTCATCAATGAAGCTCAGTCGTCTAACGGTTTCGGAAAAGCGGTTGTATGAATCTACCTTAAAATTTGATTCAATGATTCTCAGCTTGAGTCGTGGGAGGTATGCAGTTCCACAAAGGGGGTTTACTAGCCAAAAACTAGTTGTAGTTAGATGATAGTTAATTATTTTAACTCGTGGGGTCTCAGAGATCTGTGGGAGAGAAAAAATATCACTAAAACTAAAACGTCATGACGTCACTGAGGCAAGGCGTTTTGCCAAATAGATCTCGCATTCTTGCCATTGTTTTGCAAGCGAACAGACAGCAAAAATTAGTCTTTGTTTTACGATCTGATGATTATCAGTACACACCAGACGTCTCGAAAATAGGAAGAGAACTTTTGTTTGCTGTTCAGAGTCTAGAACAAAAGTGTTTCTGGGTTAAAACAACAAAGAACGGATTCGACTGGGCTGGGTGGGGGAAAGCTGATGCTGCATGCACTTATGCGTGACATGATTTGCAACATTTTTCCGTCATGCTATCTCTATCAGCACGGTGGCACACATTGTTGAGTATGTTCTGGTTATGCCATGAATGTAATAAAATCACCTCGCGCCAAGCAGAATATTTGAGAAAAGTTTAGTTGAAACTGTTCAAGTAAATACACGTATAACGCCAAAACATAGGGATATTGTCTGTAGTTAAATTGGATGACGAATTATATATATATATATATATATATATATATATATATATATATACATATATACATACAAAAATAATCACAATAGCGCGTGACTAAATGAAATTGCAGAAACCACAGGGGAAATAAAGTCGGAATACTAAACGTTTTCGTCTCTAACGACATCCTCGGAGTCCTCTGAGGATGTCGTAATAGACGAAAAAGTTTAGTATTCCGACTTTCCCCTGTGGTTCCTGCAATACATATATATACCTACATATATATATATATATATATATATATATATATATATATATGTGTGTGTGTGTGTGTGTATATATATATATATATATATGTATATATATATATATATATACGTATATATATATATATATATATGTATATATATATATATATATTTCAGATACCAGAACGACTACAGAAAATACTGCCCATTTGCATACCTAAGCAAGATGGTGTAAGGACTGCCATTTATTTATTTGTTTGTTATTATTTGACTGTTTATTATTTGTTTGATTTTAATTGATTATTGTTTATCTATCAGCTTATTGTTATTTACTATTTACCTGTTTGTTTAACTATACCTATGCATTTATTTTTGTTTATTATTATCATTATTATAATTTTTTTTCGTATCCAACTTAGTTATGGACCAAAAGGTCTCCTGTCGGCATGCTCCGCCTTTGTAATCCTTTGTAAATTGCAACTTTATTATTGTATTAGCCTTAACACGTGTTTTGTTTTCTAAGATGAAGAAAAGGCAATGACATGTGGGTACGATTATATCGGTGGAATTATTGCCCCCAAAGGACATGACCCGAGAGGTATTATTCCGTCAATATGGTAACTTGTAGTTATTACAAGTAATCATGGGCTCTTTGAGCACTTTATGATCACATGCTCATATGAAGTGGGTGTACACAAATAGACACTGCGAGATACAAAGACGTGACACCACGAGCATAGTTTCCCTTCCCGTAAGATACAACTAGGTAAATACACACACACACACACACACACACACACACACACACACACACACACACACACACACACACACACACACACACACACACACACACACACACACACACACACACACACACACACACACACACACACACACACACACGTACACACACACACGTACACACACACACACTTTCACTATAGAATAGTCAGGTTAGGTCAAGTCGGTAGTTGGAGGCTCCGATGTATTCCAGGGAGGTTCCGTCCCGAGGGACGAGTTTTGACGCTTTGGGAGTTTGATTAGGGATTGTGGGAAAAGGCTCGACTCATCTGTTCCGTGTTTAAGCCAGTAACATAATCAATAACATAAAAATAACATAAACAACATCAGCAATAATATGGTTAAGGGTTTGCGCGGAAAGGCTCGTCTTATATGCCCCTTGTTTGGATCAATAACATCAACAATAACATAAGAAATAACATCAATGACATATAGAATAACAACAAGAACGATCTTGATTGATCTCAAGGCCTTTGTTATTGTATTCATGTTATTGAAAGGTAATTTCAATTAGTTGATGGAATTGTGCTTAATACAACTTCCGTTATGTAAAGCATTGTGTTTTGATTTAATATTTGAGATTTGTTTCTCTCTCCCTTCACAGGTGGCGATAAGCGAAAGGAGGACATAGAACCACGCTGAAGGTGATGTCTCTTATTTCTCTTAAGAGACACTTGAGGTCATCACCACAAGCATCGAGTCGTCACCACTATCACCACCATCATCACCATCATCACCATCATCATTCCCAGGCATCTCCTTCCCGCCACTGTCGCCACATTCCCCTGAAGGTCACAAGAGAACATTGTTCTTCAACAGTGTTCTACCTCATGGGGAACAATGTTATTCGAGAATTGGTAACCGCTGAGTCGTAGCATCCTGTACATCACCAAAGGTAACGGTTACGGTAACGGTAACGAAGAGATGTTAGTGTCCACGTGGCCTCCGAGAAGAACCAAAACGTCTTAGTAGATGAAACACTAAGCGACATCATTAAAGAAAAATGACTTCATCTGTCCTCATCAAATCAAAATTAGTGTCGTAAGCTCCCGTTTTCTACACTTGTTTTTACACCTATACATATATGCATACATGTATGCATGTATACAGAGAAGCAGGTATATTTTGTCACGCTGTTTCTTTACGCGTTCGGTGTATTGGTAACAAAGGATCAACAACAACACAATACAGTTCCACATGGCGCGTCACTGGCGTGGCATGAAGCCTTTCATCGCTCTCACTGGTGTTCCTCAGTCAAAGCGCCAAGCCGTCACACACACTCAGTGATATCAGCGGCTACCGCGTGTGTCGCGAACTTACGAACTCGCGAAGTTACCAACTCGGGAAGTTCCCGAACTCGCGAAGTTCTCATCTCGCGAAGTTACGGACTCAGGTAGTTCCCAACTCGCGAAGTTCCCATCCCTCGAAGCTCCCAACTCGCGAAGTCCCGAACTCGCGAAGTTCCCAAGCCGCGAAGTTCCAAACTCGCCAAGTCCCAATCCGCGAAGTTCCGAACCCGCGAAGTTCCGAACTCGCGAAGTTCCCAACTCACGAAGTCCCGAACTCACGAAATTCCTAACTCGCTCTTCCGCTGACGACCTGAGTCTTGAGACATTCAGCATGCGGCGGCGGCCCCTTCCGAAGCCTCGACAAGAAGGAACCTTCGGATGAGGGATCTCCTGCCCATTAGCTTCCTTCGCGAAGTCTTCCAGACCCCTGGAAGGCCCAATGAGAAGAATCCGTTGTCGTCAGTAGCCTAGTCGCTCTCGAAAAGCTCTTCGCTAGGGCCTAAGGCCGACATGGCGACCCCGGGCTCTCCGGCCTCCAGCCCCTCGCCGTCGGCCACCGGGGCGCTGCCCAAGATCGAGCTGGTCCGCGTCTGCAGTTCGGAAAGGGAAAAGATCCCCATCAATCCTGTGCAGCTGAACCTCACCTATCGACATGTCAGGTAAGTGACAGAGGAACCTCCTCTCTACTGAAAGGGTTGTTGTCGAAGTTTCCGTAATGAGTTCGAGAACCACGAGGCTTCCACGAACTCAGGGCCAAGAGAGTGCCACGGGGATGGATCAGATGGCCTGGGTCAAAAGCAATGCAGTAAGAAACAGCAGAGCCCGGCAGCCGAAGCGGGTTAACCCCCACCGGTTCATTGACATGGCGACTTTTCCCTCGTTTACCTCTCACGAGTAATAAGAGAAGAAAATCTTTGGTCTTCGTTATTATTTCACGCTCTTGTCTGAGGTGGTGGTTCGTATGGTATTGTAAAATTTCATTTATCTTTTCTTCTGGCTTTAAACCTCAGGTTTAGTACCTCAGCCGTAGCTTTCTTCAATATGATTTTCATTTACTTTCGTCAGTTTTTACAAGTATGAGGAAGAGGAGGAGGAGTTGGGCGGGGAAGAAAAAAAGTTAGGAAGAGAAATATAAAGGAAAGAAAAAGGGGGAAAGAATGAAACGTGGGAGGAATGGAAGAGAAAGAGGAGGAGGAAGAGGAAGAGGAGGAGGAATAGGATGGGGAAGAAAAAAATAGGAAAAGGGAAATATAAAGGAAAGAAAAAGGGGAAAGAAATGAGACGTGGGAAGAATGAGGGGGAGGAGAGGGACTTGGAGTCCTTGGTACTCCTGATGAAGGAAGAGTTGGTGAAGAAGGGGGAGGAGGAGGATTCCCGCGGGAGGAGAGGCTAGAGGAGGAGAGGTTGCTCCTGTTGGAGAAGGTAAGGGAGGAAGAGGGAGATGGCATGAGTACGAGGTCGTCCTTGTAAGAAAAGAGGAGGACGAGGAGCAGGAGGAGGTGCCTAGATCGCCCTTGTAGGAGATGAAGGAGGAGGAGGAGGTGCCTAGAACCCCCTTGTAAAAGATGAAGCAGGAGGAGGAGGAGGTGCTTAGATCGCCCTTGTAAAAGATGAAGCAGGAGGAGGAGGAGGATGTGCCTAGATCCCCCTTGTAAAAGATGAAGGAGGAGGAGGAGGTGGTGCCTAGATCCCCCTTGTAAAAGATGAAGCAGGATGAGGATGAGGAGGAGGTGCCTAGATCCCCCTTGTAAAAGATGAAGGAGGAGGAGGTACCTAGATCTCCCTTGTAAAAGATGAAGCAGGATTAGGAGGAGGTGCCTAGATCGCCCTTGTAAAAGAAGAAAGAGGAGGAGGAGGAGGAGGTTTCTAGATCGCCCTTGTAGAGGATGAAGGAGGAGGAGGAGTAGGATTTAGGGTTACTGAGTGGCTGGATTAGGGATTAGGATAGAAAGTGAAATTCTGTGGGAGGATAGGGAAGGGAAGAAGAAGAGAGGATGGATACAGGGAAGGAGGAGGGTGACAGGGAGGAAGAGGAGGAAGAAAAGAAATGATAGGATTATAGAAGAGATATAGAAAAGTTGATGTACCTCTTCCTTCTTTTTTTTTTTTCTGCCGGTCTTGGGTCCTGAGGCTGGAGGGAGTGGAAGGCGGGAAGGAGGAAGAGGAGGAGGATCGCAGGTGGAGTAGGGAGGAGGTCGGAATGTGGTGGATGAAGTGGAGGAGTGGATGATGGATGACCTCCCCTTTGTGGAGTGCAAGAAGGGTTCCCCCATAGATGAATAAAATCGTCTGGCGACTGACAAGCAAACATAGATAAGTTTGTCTTAACACTGGGAGGCGTGGGAGAGGATGAAATTTAATTAGATCGAACCTAGTTAGTTAGGATGACCACGAACCTTAACTCGGTGGATTAAACTAAGGACTAATAGTTAGGAATTGGTGTACTAATAGGCTAGAATTGGTTTACTAATAAAGTGGTAAACGAATGGAATAGACTTAGTAACCTTGTAGTGAGCGCTGGATCCATCTTTTGTTTTAAGAAACGGTTCGACAACTTTATGGATGGGGATGACAGGTGGTCATGGACATGGAACTGCCTAGTGTAGGCCTTATGGTCTTTTGCAGTCTCCTTCATTCTTACGTTCTTAAGGACAAGGGATAATGAGGATCAAAGTTGGTTTGCGTGAGTAACCAGCGACTCCAGTGTAGCGTCGGAGAGGTGGAGTTACAGAAAGTCATTTGAGAGTTATAAAGGTGGCTAAGAGTCATTTGAGGAGAGGTTTTAATTTATTTATTTATTTTTTATTTATCTATTTTTGTAATGAATCCTGCGTGACTCAGGTCCGTAGAGGATGAGGGGGGAGAGGGTGGGAATGTCTCTGTTGACAAGGGTGAGGTGTAGTAGGGTGGATTAGTCATGCTGAATAGGGTGGAGGGGAGTTTAGATAGAACGAAAAAGTCTGAAGGTACAAAGGAAGGTGGAGCAAGAGAAAGTGGAGGAAGGAGGAGGAGATGGAGTGAGGAAATAAAGTCTAAATGTGGAGAAAGGGTGGAAGGTGGAGTGGGTATTATCTGATTGTGGATGAGGAGGGTGTGGAGGTACAGAGGAGGGTGGAGGAGGAGGAGAAGGAGGAGTGAGGAAATAAACTCTAAATGTGGAGGAAGGGATGGAAAGTGGAGGAGAGTAATATGTTATTGTGGAGGAGGAATATGTGGAGGATTGTGGACGTGAAGAATGAACGAACAAATAAGAAAATCCAACTTCGCTGAGAGTGAAGTTATGGCCCACAATAAACTTCCTGCGCATGAGATCGCAAGTAACAGACCAGAGAGATCCTGCAAGACATAGCTGTATACTTCATTGACTCGTGTATTTCTTTCTTTCTGCGTTTATTTATAGACTTCGTTATCGGTCTATCTTTGCCCGTGTATCCTGTTCCACGTCCCGGCCCACCCATGGAATAGAAGGTCACCTGTGGACCTATTTCTGTATCATATATCATTCAAGGTCATTTGAGGAATGGCCCAAGAGGTGAGAGGGGCCAAAAGAGGCGGGGGGAGGGGGGAAGGTGAAAGAGAGGGAGAGAGGGGGAGGGAGGAAAGAGAGAGAGAAAGGGAGGGCGAGAGAGAGACGGGGAGAGGGAGGGCGAGAGAGTGGGGAAAGGTGAGAGAGGGGGAGGGAGGAAAGAGAGAGGGAGGGCGAGAGAGAGACAGAGCGAGAGAGGGGTAAGGGTTAATATCGTGTAATGAGTAAAATATAGTCAAGAAATACAAATCAGGGCAACAAGACAAACTCAAATAATGGGCGAAGTGGTGGCTGAGGCTGAGAGCTTAGTTGTGTCCCACTACCTACACCCAGGGTGCTTGGACAGCCAGGGCTTGTGAGGTTGCGAGGTGGGAGAAGGGGAGAGGGGGAAGGGGAAGGGGGGGAAGGAAACGGGGAGATATGAATAATGTATTGTACGTACTTGAAGAATGTCTTTTGTTTGTTTGTTTTTTCTATTTTTTATTTCGTTAGTGAATATGACTTGGTGGTTTAGAAAATAATGTCTGTAACGAGTATAGATTAGGATGGAGAATGATGATGGAGAAGGAGGAGGAAGTGGATTGACGAGTGGATGACATGGTGGATTTGCGCTTAATCGCAGGATTAGGTGGAGAGAGCGGTGTGGGTGGAGTCCAGAATTGGAATATTAGATGAGGAGAGTGAGTTGGAGTTGTGCAAAGAGAGAGAGAGAGAGGGAGGAGACGCGGAGTGGAGAGAGAGGGAGGTACTTGGGGCGAGTTTCCTTATTAGGAAGAATGGAGTTGTTAAAGGGGTGACTTTAATTTTCTGATTATATCCAGACTTTTCTCGGTTAGTTTGTCTTTTGTTTTTGTTAAATAATTTCTCATATCAGAATACGATATTCTAGGATTTTAGTAAAATATAATTAAGTTTAGAATATTATTCTGGTTTCTAGTTTAAAATATTTTTATGAACAATTTAGGTCAGCTAAATTTGTCATAGTTCTTGTTGTTGTTTTCTATAAAGTTTCTTCTTGTGTGTCTTATTCGGTATCAAGGTTCGTTGTCCTTCAGGACACCTCGTAAGTGGTGTGGTTGTCATTCTAATGTATGGCATGTTGTCAGGTACCCACAATTCTGATGTTGGCACTCGAAGTTGCACAGAGCGTGACAACATGACGTCACTGGAGGAGGAATAGGATTGTTTTTTTTTTTTTTTTTTTTTTTTTTTTTTTTTTTTTACAAATCACAAGACTTAGCCTGTCCTTCTCGCTGGCTTTTTTGTGAGGAGGTTTGGGAGTTTTTTATTTATATATATATATATATATATATATATATATATATATATATATTTTTTTTTTTTTACAAATCACGCCGGTAGTTTTTGTGAGGAAGTTTGGGATTCTTTTAATATAATCACAAGACAGCATGTCCTTCTTGCCAGTACATGCATATACCAAAAGCTTTCTTCTCCCTTACACGGGAGGTAGCCAAAAAACAAAGGCATAGAAATCATTCCCACCCATTCCATCCACTACATACTCCACTCCCCTCCACCCTCTTCCCTCGCTCTTATCTTGGCACCTCCTGGATGACGGGTCATCCCTTCTCGCTGGCATTTTTGTGAGGAAGTTTGGGAGTCTTTATTTTATTTTATTTATTTATTCATGTAATATAGACATGTTCTGTTGTTTAGTGGGATGGTCTGTGAGGGACTGTTTCCCTTTTGCAACATGCAACATTTCCATCCCTACGGACCAGCGTCGCGTAGCATTCGTTCATAGTGTGCAGACCCGTCTACAGTAAAAAATAAAAAAAAAAAAAAAAAAAAAAAAAAAAAAAAAAAAAATCATTTAAAAATCCTCCATTTTGTAACCTAGCTTAAACCTTTTCTTGACCACCCCTTGTATACGATATTGACCAAAAAGATAGAAGCGCTGGTTATATCTTATTGACAAACGATCTGAGTCAGGTATCCGTCATCGACAAACGTTTGACGTTAAACGCTCAAACGTTTAATTTCCAGCTCGATGTTGTTCTAATTCAGTACGGCTGGAGAACTTTGTTCTAGGCCAACATGAGGATAACACACTCCCCCCCTCCCCCGCCCCAATCCATAACCACCCCCTCCTCTTCGTTTGGACTCCACCTCCCCCTCTCCCCCACTCCCCTGCCCCAACCCATAACCACCCCTCCTCTTCCTTTGGACTCCCCCTCTCCCCCTCCCCCTCCCCAACCCATAACCACCCCCTCCCCTTCGTTTGGACTCCCCTCCCCTCCTCTCCCTCCTCTCTCCCTCTCCCCCTCCCCCTTCCTCTCCCTCCTCTCCCCCTCTCCCCTCCCTTCCCTCCTCTCAAGTGTGACATGTTTTCCTCCCCAGTCATGCCCCGACCACATCTCCACTCATTTACCTCCAAAACTCCTTCAGGAGTGAAGGATGGCCCTGGCACTCGCTCAGGGACACAAACAGTGCCGTGGGAAGTGGGGGGGGGGGTAGGGAGGAAGGAGCCAGCATCGACCAATGCAAGCAGGCAAGTAGGTCGTGCAAGCAGGCAAACAGGCAGGCAAGCAGGCTTCGGGTAAGGAGCAGTTGTGGGTTGAGTAGAGGCTGGGGTCGTGGTTGTGGTTGTGGTTGTGGTAGGTGACAAGGATTATGTGGGTGGTCTTCAAGTGCGGTTATGGGGTGGTCTAGGGCCTCGTGTTGTGAGGTTCAGGGTGATGATATTGTGAACAGGGTCATGTTAACCTCTCTCTCTCTCCCTCCCCCCTCTCTCTCTCTCTCTCTCTCTCTCTCTCCCTCCCCCCCTCTCTCTCTCTCTCTCTCTCTCTCTCTCTCTCTCTCTCTCTCTCTCTCTCTCTCTCTCTCTCTCTCTCTTCCTCCCTCCCACCTCTGTCTCTCTCTCTCTCTCTCTCTCTCTCTCTCTCTCTCTCTCTCTCTCTCTCTCTCTCTCTCTCTCTCTCTCTCTCTCTCTCTCTCTCTCTCTCTCCTCACACGCACGCACGCACACACACATACACACACACACACACAAACACACACACACACACACACACACACACACACACACACACACTAACCTGGCAACATCCTTACACCCACATTAAGGGATATTGAACAAAGCGATTAAAATAGACTTTTGGAAAAGTAACGAGAGAGTTAATCGACATCAACTTAATCAGCGTTAAGGTTTTTCCTCCTCCCCTCCCTCACCCTCCTATTCCCTCTTCTCTCCTCTCCTTCCTTTCTCCTCCCTCCTCCCTTCTCTCCATCCTCTCCCTCCTCTCTTCTCCCCTCCCCTCTCCTCCTCCCCTCCCCTCCCCTCCCCTCTCCTCCTCCCCTCCCCCTTCTCCCACCTCCTCCTCCTCCCCTCCTCTCTTCCCCCTCCCCCTCCTCTCTTCCCCCTCCTTCCCTTCACCTCCTACCCTCTCCCTCCTCCCCTCTCCCCTCCTCTCTCTTCCCCTCTACCGCCGTCCCCTCTACCGCCGTCCCCTCTTCTCCCCTCTCCTGCCTTCCTCTCCTCCCTCCCTACCTCTCCTCCCTGCCTTCCTCTTCTCCCTCCCTTCCTGTCCTCCCTACCCTCCTCTCCTCCCTCCCTTCCTCTCCTCCCTCCATCCTTTCCTCTCCTCCTTCCCTTCCTCTCCTCCCTCCCTTCCTCTCCTCCCTTCCTTCCTCTCCTCTCCTTTCTTCTTCCTCCCACCCTCTCCTCTCCTTCCCTACTCCTCTCCTCTCCTTCCCTCCCCTTTCCTCTCCTCTCCTTCCCTCCTCCCCTCCCCTCCTATCCTCTCCCCTCCCCCCTCCTCTCTCTTCCCCTCTACCGCCGTCCTCTCTTCTCCCCTCTACTGGCCTCCTCTCCTCCTTCCCCTCCCCTCCTCTCATCTCCTTTCTTCTCCTTCCCACCCATCTCCTCTACTTCCCTACTCCTTCCCTCCCCTCCCCTCCTCTCCTCTCCTCTCTTCTCTTCCCCCTCCTCTCCTCCCCCCCCTGCTTGCTCACTTGCTTGGCAGCCATCACCAGCAGTGAGGCAGAGAGAAGATTCCAGAAAATGTGGCCGAAACGTCTATTCCGATGATGATTCGTACGTTCTATATTTCAATTGATTTGATCTCATTAATTCTATGTTTACTTAATCTTTTGTATTTGTATATTTATTCATTCATTTATATGTATACACACATTATTTGTCCTATTTACTTATTTATTTTATTTTATCATTCTTATTTACGTATTTTATTATTTTATTTAATTATTTCTTCAGTTCTGGGCCGAATAAAAAAAAAAAAAAAAAAAAAAATCCAAAAGGATAATTGAGTCCGGTGTGATCCATTGACTACCGACGTAAGGTCTCCTCCCCTCACTTGATGAAAATTGTCTGGCGATACCTTTAATGAATCGATTACGAACATGGAAAACACTCTTGAAAATAGACCCTCGTCACCTTCTCCTCTTATCCTTCTCCTCCTCCTCCTCCTCCTCCTCCTCCTACCCCTCCTCTTCCTCCTCCTCCTATTCCTCCTCCTCCTCCTCCTGTTCCTCCTATTCCTCTTCCTCCTCCTCCTCATATTCCTCCTATTCCTCTTTCTCTTCTTCCTCTTCCTCTTCCTCCTCCTCCACCTTCTCCACCTTCTCTACCTCCTCTTCCTCCTCCTCCTCCTCCTTCTATTCCTCCTCTTCTCTTCCTATGCTTCCTTTTCCTCCTCCTCCTCCTTCTCTACCTCCTCTTCCTATTCCTACTCTACCTCCTCCTTCTCCCTCCTCTTCCTCCTCCTGCTCCTCCTCAGTAAGAGTTAATCGAGTTCCCTTAATCTCTTCTCCGCAATGATAACCCCCTCCCCTCCCCCCTCCCCCTCCCCCGTCCCCCTCCCCCCTCATCTGAATAAAATCTGCTGTCTGCAGTCTGAACAAACAAACAAACATGCAACTAAATATCAATGAAAATATGGTCCAAACATGCAAAGACGAAAAGAGGAAAGAGAGGAGGAGGTGGGAGAAGAGAGGCCCTGAGAGGTAGCATCTATGGAGGGGAAGTAAGGGGAGGGAGGGAAGGAGGGGCGCACCCTTTCCCTCCCTCCCTCCCTCCCTGCCTGCCTCCCCTCCGGCCGCTAATAGCCTCCTTCCTCCCTCCCCCTCCACACCACATCCGCCTTCCCTCCACGGCCCCTCTGCCTAATTTCCCACTCACGGCCTCCTCTCCTTCCCTTCCCTTCCCTTCCCTTTCCTTTCTTTGGCCTTTCCATTGCACTCGACTTGTAGCCCTCTACTCCTCTTCCTCGTCCTCCTCCTCCTCGTTATCCTCATCTTCCTCCTCCTCCTCTTCCTCCTCCTCCTCGTCCTTCTACTCCTCGTTCTCATCCTACTCTTACTCCTCCTTCTCGTTCTCATCCTACTCGTACCCCTACTCCTCCTCCTCCTCCTCCTCGTCCTCCTCCTCTTCCTCCTCGTCCTCCTCCTTCTCTTCCTACTCCACTTCCTCCTCCTCTTCCTCCTACACTTCCTCCTATTCTACCTCCTCCTCCTCCTCCTCCTCCTCCCTTCACTAGCTTTACTTTATTCCTTATACCCTCACGCTCTCTTTTTTACTCCGTCGTACCTCCAGTGTCCTTCCCATCTCTCTCTCTCTCTCTCTCTCTCTCTCTCTCTCTCTCTCTCTCTCTCTCTCTCTCTCTCTCTCTCTCTCTCTCTCCTAGTTTGGGCTTTGTGGTCTCTCGCAGTCTCCTTTTTTATGTTCTTATGTTCTTATTATTGCCGTACAGTTTGACTGTACGCAGTTACGTGACCTGGGCGTCACGCATAATATATATAAGTAGAAAGTACCTACTGTACTAGGTATGTCACTCTATGTGCGTAATGAAAATATATAAACAAAATCTCTCTCTCTCTCTCTCTCTCTCTCTCTCTCTCTCTCTCTATATATATATATATATATATATATATATATATATATATATATATATATATATATATATCCCTGTCTCTCTCTCTCTCTCTCTCTTTCTCTCTCTGTGCCTATTTCCCTTTTATATTCTTCCCGCTTTCCTCCCTCCTTCCTTCACTCTTTTTCTTTCTCACCTGTGACATCTTCAACATTGTATTCTCCTCCCTACTTCACTTCCGATGTCGCTCTTCCTTCCTCCCTCCATGCATCTCTCCCTCCCTCCCTCCCTCCCTCCCTCCCTCCTTCCCTCCCTCCCTCCTTCCCTCCTCACTTCCATTTCAACTTTTGACACATTTCCATCCTCCCAACTCTTCCTTTCTCTTTCTTTTCTTCCTTTTTTTTTCTTCCCTTACCTAATTTCGTCCTTCCTCTCCCCCTCACCCACTGTCCTCTCTCTCGTATTTTTCCTACTTTGTCATTAACTCCCAACGTATATTAACTTTTTTCTTGATCCTTTACTTGACTTGCATCATCATAAGCTTCGTCTTTTTGTCTGAACTCTGAAGTTGGTACCTGAATTATGTAGTCTAATTCAACTTGCCTTATCCTAAGCATTCATTTCACAACCTTTTAATCCGTTTCTGGATTAACCAAGAATCATAGCTCATTACACCTGTCCTCCTCTTTACCTATATAATAGAACAAATGAAGTATACAAGCTTACTTCCCTTCCTTTGCACTTTACTCAGTCCCACGATATCCCAGCCTATGTTCACCAGTTATTCAATCAATCTCTCTCTCTCTCTCTCTCTCTCTCTCTCTCTCTCTCTCTCTCTCTCTCTCTTTTTTTTTTTTTTTTTTTTTTTTTTTGTTCTCACATTGTAAATGGATAACCTCATCTTGTTCATTTTGTCCGATGTCCAAGATTTGGATGTGCTCGGACTGCTGACTCACGTTCGGTGGCACACTGCCCGTAAACTCACCCGGGCCAGTGCGGTTGGTCTTCAAGGTGACGATGATTCAACAGGCACGCCCATGACAGCAACGAATGAAATGTTCATGACCAGTTAAGAATTTGTAACAGAATCATCTTGCCACACTGTTTCTGGAGACATGGATTTTTGATCTCACCGGTGTCCCAGTGTCTGGCGCCGCCTTTCCGGCTTGTTGTTGGCAACAGCAAAGTTTCATTTATTATGAGTCATTAGACTCGAAAGGTTATGGTCAGAGCTGGGCGCGTTCCTTTGTGCGTTCCTCTTTAGTTGGGCTGCGGTTAGCGCTCCCAAACTATTAAAGCAATATAGGTGCCGGTATTGTGTGTTTTAACTTTTGGATATGGCCTACGAAATTTTCTTTGGGTGTAGTATGTGGCCTACCGGACTATTATTTCGGTATGAACCTGTCTCTTAAGCTTTAATAGTGTGGATGTGGTAACTGCGGCCAAACAAAAGCGGAACGCACCGTGGAACGCACCGAGGAACGCGGCCAGCTCTGGTTATGATAGTATTTCAACCAGCGGGGAGGTGTTGGTCGTTATGTATCGTTGTCGCCTGGTGATTTTATTAACCTAATTGAACATGTCCATCAGTTGGCCACATCCGGCTCCGCCGCACAGTGTGACAGCCTTAGGTCGAGTCCTACATATTTATGTGGAGGCCAGTGATCCACGTCGTTATCATGAGTTTCCCTGTCCGCCATCAGGGAGGTTAGCAGTGGATCCTGTGACTGCGTATGAGCCCGTCATCGCAGGACCCTCACATGGGGGAGGGGAGGGGAGGGGTGGATATGCCCTGGGGCGGCACATTTAGGGGGGTGGCAATTCTAGTCTGTACATGCCGCCCACAAGGCTGACAAAATAATTATAATAAAAATAAGGGTCAGAGGAGCCCTGAATATTTTTAACGTAATACAGTAAAAGCTCTTTTATCCGTTATTTTCGTATCCGGCTCCTTCTTATAACCGGCATATTATTCACGAGGAAATAACAATTTTGTATAAAAATGTAAAAATTCGAAAAAATAAAATTTAAAATTCCCGCGCCACTCCCGCCGCCGCCAGAGGTAGCGCGCATCTTTCCCGCCATCTCCCACAAATCCCGCCGCTCCGTCAGGCCCAGTGCCCACTGTAATAAGACGCCTGATGTTAAGCGTGCGACTGTCTATTAGCAACTCTCAACACACAAACACATACCGACAGCAAAGGAAGGCAGTGATGGCTGAGTTGAAGGATATGCGTGGTAGTGCTAAGCTTAGCGTCACTGATGAAGCTCTTCAGGAGTGGATGGAGGTCGACAATGACGAAGCTATCACCCCCACACTAACTGACGACGAAATCATTCAGGCAGTGATTGAGGAGAAGCATGGTAAGGAAACAGAGGTGGATAGTGAAGAGGAAGATGACCCAGAGCCAAGAGTAACGTGGAAGGATGCCGCTAAAGGATTGGCAACATTTATCAAGTTTGCGGAGCAGTGCACCTACATGGGGACTCACGACGTGATGTCTCTTCACTGTCTTCAAAATGAATTTTTAATGCAGAGAGACAAACATTCTAAACAAAGAGACATACGTGATTTCATGAAAATAAATAAAGATAAATAAATATGAATATACTGGTAAATAAATAAACAACAAAAGTGAAGCCATTGAATGAATTTTATTTAAGTACTCTATGAATAAAGGCAATAAATGTATTTTTTTAATATTCCTTCTCGTAACCGGGATTTCCCCTTTCCGGCACGTCTTTGGTCCCACTCGTGCCTGTTAAAAGACCTTATACTGTATACGAATTTTGCGTTCGAATCAACAGAATATGAAATATTTTTCACTTATCCTTTCTGCAATAGGGACATTAAATAACAAATTTTAAAATTTGTTTAATTATTTCGCAAGCCAGTAGCTATAATAGGCAGTAAGGGATAGTGGAAATGGGAAGTGGTGATGGGGGAAGGAGTAGGGCGCGTCACTGAAAACTTTGCCCCGGAGCGGCACTTAGGCATGTAAGGCCGGCCACACACGTGCAGTTTAAACTGACAGTTACAACTGTTCAGTTATAGCTGTCAGTTGAAACTGCACGTGTGTGGGTATCACTGAGAGACCCACACACGTGCAGTTTCAACTGACAGTTATAACTGAACAGTTGTAACTGTCAGTTTAAACTGCACGTGTGTGGCCGGCCTAAGGGCTCTGCATCATCGTTTCATATTCCATACAAAATCTGTTCATCATTTCATCTCAATCGACATAAGTGAATTAGTGAACAAGTGAGGACAAAGGTAAAATAATGGTGATGATTATTTTCTGTGGGAAATAGGGAGAAAGTGTTACAGAATATTATTAAAGATAATATTCTTACAAATATTCCAGATTCGTAGTAGTTGGGTTTCAACTGTTCTTAGGTCCCCCATGGATTAAGATAATGATAATAATAATGATAATAATTTTTCCGAGTACGTGATATATTTTCCTATGTAGTATTTAGCTTACAGTTATATAATATTTCTATAAAATAAAAAGAAAAGTTGTCAAAGGATTTGAATTTTGTATCAGGAAATACTGTGGGTGGGGAAAACTTTTGCCTGTGACTGTACATGCAGATATGTAAACAAGAATATGTATACACCCAAGAAGTAAGAAAATAAATATAATATTTGTCACGTACAGCTCCATAATTGTAATTCTTCAAGATACTCGGGTGTTCATAATAGATTCATCACATGCACGTGACCTATTACTCAGCAAGTTAGAATTCATGCGTGAAAGAAAACGGTAATTAAGAAAATGAGAAATATACGAATGGGTGACTCCAGTAGTTTTAGAGCGTCGTGTGGGTGGATTTATTTATTTATTTATTTTTATTTTATTTAGTTATTTATTTTATTTTGTGGGAGAAGACACAGGTTTCTCTAACGCATAAGTGTAGTAGGTGAGCTTTCTTTCGAGCTGGTCAGTATAAAGGCCATTTTCTCAGTGCCCGTTCTTCCTCATGCCGACCCCAGCGATCTCAGCGAGCGCCCCATTTAGCGCCCCAGGGAGGACCCCAGCTCCCCAAGGAGGGTCCCAGCACCCCAGAAAGGACCCCAGCGCCCCAAGTAAAGCCCCAGCGCCCCAGAGATGGCCCCAGCTCTCCAGAGAGGGCCCTAGCACCCGAGAGAGGGCCCCAGTGCCCCAAAGAGGGCCCCAGCGCCCAGAGAAGACCCCAGCGCTATAGAGAGGGCCCCAGCGCCACAGAGAGGACCCCAGCGCTCCCAGAGAGGGCCCCAGCTCTCCAGAGAGGGCCCCAGCTCTCCAGAGAGGGCCCCAGCTCTCCAGAGAGGGCCCCAGCTCTCCAGAGAGGGCCCCAGCGCCCCAGAGACGGCCCCAGCGCCCCAAAGAGGACACCAGCGCCATAGAGAAGGCTCCAGCGCCCCAGCTCTCCAGAGAGGGCCCTAGCATCCGAGACAGGGTCCCAATGCCCTAAAGAGGGCCCCGCCGCCCCAGAGAGGACCTCAGCGCCACAGAGAGGGCTCCAGCGCCCCAGAGAGGGCCCCAACTCTCCAGAGAGAGCCCCAGCACCCCAGAGAGGGTCCCAGCGCCCCAAAGAGGGCCCCAGTGCCCCAAAGAGGGCCCCAGCGCCCTAAAGAGGACCCCAGCGCCCCTGAGAGGGCCCCAGCACCACAAGGAGGGCCCCAACACCCCAAGGAGGGCCCAAGCACCCCAAGGAGGGCCCAAGCACCCCAAGGAGGGCCCCAGCGCCCCAGAAAGCCCCAAGGGTTGTAACCAGATGATTTCATTCAGTGTGAACAAGCTTTCAACCACCTAATTACCTCCAACAAAAAACAATAAAACGAAACAAATCAAAACAAATAAGATATATTTTAGAACAAAGATTAAACTGATAAAAATGAATAAATACATAAAAATAAAGCGGGGATGTATCTAAATCCACGTGATGGTTTTAATGCAAAGTTATCTAGATCACAGTTTTAATATTCCATTAATGTTTTAATGAATTGGAGGGGAGACTTGTTATTAGGCACCCTACCCTGGGGACGGGGGCACAAACTGCAATTAATAATCAACACCTGAGTCTTTCCCTCCCTCACCCCCTTCTCTCTTCTCTTTCTCTCTCTCTCTCTTTCTCTCTCTTTCTCTGTCTCACTCCCTCTCCCTCTCCTTCCTCCCTTCACCTCTCCCTCCCTCCCCTTCTCCCTCCCTAGCCTTCTCCCTCCTTTTCTTCATCCCCCTCTCCCCTTCTCCCTCCCTCCCTCTCTCCCTACCTTCCTCCCTTCACCTCTCCCTCCCTCCCCTTCTCCCTCGCTAGCCCTCTCCCTCCTTACCTCTCTCCTTCCCTCCATCCACTTATGTCTCTCTAACCCCCTCTCTCTCTCTCCCTACCTTCCTCCCTTTCTCCCTCCCTCCCTCACTGCTCCCCTCCCCCACCTTTGTCTCCTTACCTCCCTCCTTCCCTCTCTCCCCCCTCTCCCCTTCTCCCTCCCTCACTCACTCACTCACTCCCTCTCTCTCTCTCCCTACCTACCTCCCTCCCTTCCTCCCTCCCCCTCTATCTCCCTACCCTTCTCTCTCCCTTCCTCTCTCCCTCCCTAGTCTTCTCCTTCCCTACCTCCCTCCTTCTCTCCGTCACTTTCTCTATCCCTACCTTCCTCCCTTCATCTCTCCCTCCCTCACCTCCCTCCACCTCTGTCTCCCTACCTTTCTCCTTCGCCCCTTCCCCCCTCTCCCCTTCTCCCTCCCTCCCTCCCTCCCTCACTGTCCCTCTCATCCCTCTCTCCCCTCTGTTCCTCTTTCCCCTTTCTTTCCTCCCTCCCTCCCTCTCTCCCTGTCTGCTTCTTAATTCTTTTGCGTCTCTCTTTTTATTCTATCCATAATAGAATGCTCAGCAATCTTGTGGTGCGTGCGTGTACATGTGCGTGTGTGTATATATATATATATGTATATATATATATATATATATATATATATATATATATGTATATATATATATATATATATATATATATATGTGTGTGTGTGTGTGTGTGTGTGTGTGTACGTTATTCATTATATATATACATCAGGGTGGGGGTTGAAAAGGAGACAAATCACCATTGCAATGATTCAATATTCACATCTTCTTTCTGTACCCCTAACGTATATAACAATATTACATGCCCTCCATGGCACACACACACACAAGCAGATGCATAAATAGAAATACATACAAGTACATGTATATTTGTGCAGATGTATTATATATAATATGTGTATATGAAATCACAACACATGTGTCCATGTGTGTGTATGTGTGTGTGTGTGTGTCACGTATATGTATAATTTTATGTATATATAAAATCACACTACTGTACATGTATTAATGTGTATGTGTGTGTATGCCATGTATCTTTATAACTTGATGTATATGTGAAATCATTCTACATGTATCAAAGTGAGTGTGTGTGTGTTTGTGTGTGTGTATGTCACGTATATGAATAATTTGATATATATATATATATATATATGTATATGAAATCATACATGTATCAATGTGCGTGTGTGTATGTCACGTATATATATAATTTGATTATACATATGAAATAATACATGTATCAGTGTGTGTGTGTGAATTATCGTGGTCTTGGATCACGTGTTGGACTCGTGATCGACAGCTATTTCCCTTCCGGAAGAGAGCTCAGAGCTCTTATATGACCTGTGTGTGTGTGTGTGTGTGTGTGTGTGTGTGTGTGTGTGTGTGTGTGTGTGTGTGTGTGTGTGTGTGTGTGTGTGTATTCACCTCACCTCGGATCTGCTGCAGCCTCTTTTCGAGACAGCCAGACACCACCCTACGGCAGTGAGCTCAGAGCTCATTATTAGCAGATCTCTGGGTAGGTCTGAGACCACTCCACACTCCACAACTCCACAACTCCTTGACTAACGTCCCGTACCTACTCGCTGCTAGGTGAACAGGGGCTACACGTGAAAGGAGACAAACCCAACTTGTCTCCGCCCGGCCGGGGAATCGAACCCCGGTTCTCCGGCTTGTGAGGCCAGTGCCTTACCAAACCGCCACCGGGCCGTGTGTGTGTGTGTGTGTGTGTGTGTGTGTGTGTGTGTGTGCGTGCGCATGCATGCGTATATATGGATGTTCATTCTCTGCGTACATCCGGGCACGTGTCTTACGAATCAATCCACCCATATCCATCCACAAGAAAGGGCGGATCTCAGAAACCTCTTTAGGCCAAAACAAAGAACCGGAAGATCCTGTACATTGTGTGTGTGTCAGTGCCTGTGTGTGTGTGTATTTTATTCCTTGTTCCAGGGTTGGTAGTTCCAGTTTAGACAATTATATATGTATATATATAATGTATTTACCTAGTTGTATCTTACAGGAAGGGGAGCTACACTCATGGTGCCCCATCTCTGTCCATGCCTAATGCGCGCGCGCGCGTGTGTGTGTGTGTATGTAAGTTAGTGAGTGTATTCGTGTGAGTTGGTTAGTGTGTGTGTATGTGTGTGTGTGTGTGCGCGCGCGCGCGTGTGTCTCCGTTTTAGAGCTAGATATTTCAAATGGAGCTTAGGAGACGGAACCACACGAGAATCGATCTGTTCCTTGTACTTCTCATTTAGGTAGATACAGTTAGGTGAATACACACTCACACACACGCACACACACACACACACACACACACACACACACACACACACACACACACGACTCGGTGGCGCGATTGATAGAGTACTGGACTGACAGTACGGAGGTGCGGCAGTACCTGGTTCGAATCTTGCCCAGGGCCGAAATTATTTCCGTATCCCTGCGCTTCGGGTCGTTACTCCGACTCTCGTGGGCGGGGAGTTGTGTGTGTGTGTGTGTGTGTGTGTGTGTGTGTGTGTGTGTGTAAGGTCATAGCATTACACATAGATCGGTCATACGAGCTCTGAGCTCTCTTCCGGGAGGGAAATAGCTGTCGATCACGAGTCCAACACACGATCCAAAAAGACCAAGGTGAATACACACACACACACACACACACACACACACACACACACACACGCACACACACACCTATACATATATACATACAAATAGATATGTGAATATAGACACAGGTATAGATTTAACTAGATGCGTGTATATGCTTTTATTTATTTGCCTTTACTTTCCCTCAATTTTTAGTAGTTTTTCTATACTAATTTAGTAATTTTGAGTCATTTAGTATTTTTTTTTTGTAATTTTTAGTATTTATTTTTTTCAGGTTCCCTTATTGTGTTTAACATATTATTCAATTTTATGCATTTATATATTTATTTGTTTATTTATTCACTATTTTATGTCACATTATTTTAAAGGAGCTTATGTACTGCTTACAGTAATGTTGTTGTGTCCTCACACACACAGATCTGCTAAGCCTCGCATCGGTTGGACCATTGAAAACAAACTTACGTAGACAAACACGCGCATGCGCAGTGCCTTGCATAACAGCAGTCGATCTGCTCACACACACACACGCGCGCGCACACGCACACGCATACACATACTCGCACTCACGAAATCACACACACAAACACATACACAGACACACACACATACACACACACACACACACACACGACTCGATGGCGCACTTGATAGAGTTCCCGGCTGCCACTACGGCGATCCAGGTTCGAATTCCGCCCAGGGCTTAAATAATGTCAGTGTCCCTGCGCTACGAGTCGTTACTCCCACTCTCGTGGGCGGGGAGTTGGGTGTGTGTGTGCGTGTAAGGTCACAGCATTACCCATAGATGGGTCTTAAATGAGCTCTGAGCTCTCATTCGGGAAGGTAGTAGCTGTAGATCAAGAGTCCAACACGTGATCCAAGACCATGGCGAATCATACACACATACACACACACACACACACACACACACACACACACACACACACACACACACACACACACACACACACACTTCTTTTAAAATTCCACCATCCCTACTGCACCCTTCCATCCTTTCATCCCTTCATGCCTCCGCTCCTTCATCCTTTTGTCCTCGTTCCCAACGCCCATCTCCTCCTCCCCTCCTCCTCCTCCTCCTCTTCGTCCTCCTCCTCCTCTTCCTCCTCCTCCTCTTCCTCCTCTTTCTCATCCTCCTCTTCCTCCTCCTCCTCTTCCTCCTCCTCCTCCCTGTACTCGAGGACTTTCATTCTCTTATCTCGTGGTGGTTGTTGTTTGTTGGAAGTTATGAACCGTGGAAGTTTGCATTTGTTTGTTTTCGTAACATTTTTTTTTTGCTTTAGCGATTGGGCACGTGCGGCGTGCCGTGGTGTTGGTGCCCGGATGTGCCCTGCACATACACACACAGACACACACACACACACACACACACACACACACACACACACACACACACACACACACACACACCACCTCGTGGCGCGGTAGTTAGTTCTCGCCTGCCACTACGGCGGTCCGGGTTCGATTCCCGCCCATGGCTGAAATAATTTCAGAGTAACACCCTGCGCTGCAGGTTGTTACTTCAACTCTCGTGGGCGGAGAGTTGGGTATGTGTGTGCGTGTAAGGTGATAGTCTTACCCATAGATCAGTCATACGACCTCAGAGCTCTCATCCAGGAGGTTAATAACTGTCGATCACAAGTCCAACACGTGATCCAAGACCATGGTGAATCACACGCACACACACACACACACACACACACAAACACGCACGCACACTTCTTCCGTCTGGATTTTTTTTTTTTTTTTTTTTTTTTTTTTTTTACGGGGACACTTGTAGGTGGAAAATCATCAAAAGGAAGAGGGTTTCAGAGCCTCCCTTTCATCGAAAGATAGGCGACACATCTTAGAATATCTAGTGCTATGTGGTCTCATAAGGACAACAGGGAAGTAGCATGAAAGCTATAAGCAAGTGGACAGTCAGAGATGGAAACACAATTTGTCTCGACTGGGAGTCGGCAAGGAAGCACAATTTCGAAGAATGATAGAGGTGCTCCATGCGGACCATTAGGAAAAAAAAAAGAGAAGAAAAGAGAGAGAGAGAGAGAGAGAGAGAGAGAGATAGAGAGAAGGGAGTGTTTTGGTAAAGGAGTGCGTCTGAGACCAGAAGGCGCAGGGATAGAACCAGAATTTTCCTAAAAATTTCTTTCAATGAAGATTTCACCAAAGAGTTCATCCCTTTCAGGACAAGATACAGCAACACTGCCGTCGATGTAAGAGAGAAAAGTTGATGTACATATATATGTACATATATATGTATATATATGTATATATATATATATGAAGACTGATTTATTTCATTTTTGTTTATTATGTTTATTTCTGTTATTGTCATTTACCTATTATTTGTTTATTTGCCTACTTATTATTTGTTTTATTAATTTATCTTTTTGATAAATTCTTATTAATTTCTATTTATTTATTTATTTTATAATCTATTTATTAGTTTTTTTTTATTACCTGAAATCATATTTATTTTTATTACCAGAAATCATATGAAGAATCAAAAGTTCGTTTTTGACATGATTTACTGATATAAAATGTATAATTTGTTGATGAACAAATACATTTACTGACAAGTGTATTTCGCTTATGTAAGAGTTTGACTCGCTGACCGAGCGGGTTAGGGTGTCGTTACTTGCGGCGAAGGTCGAGGGGTTGGCGGTTCGAACCCTGGCACCGGCGAAGTTGAACTAAAGGCATGGTTCATAAAATTCCACGCTACGAAGTCCTCTGTAAGGGGCACCGTCCTAGCCTCCCGATAGGGGGGGAGGAGTCTGTGAGTTGTGTGAGTTTGAAGTGTATAGGTTCCGCTTGAGGTTGACCTCTTTGCAGGGGTTCTTGTGTCTTGCCATTGCGCACGTGTGCCCGCGCATGTTATTTCCTCCTCTCACCGCACCTGCAGTTATGGTTGAGCACGTTTGATCGCGCGCGCGCACACATACACACACACACACACACACACACACACACACACACACACATATATATATACATATATATATATATATATATATATATATATGTGTGTGTGTGTGTGTGTGTGTGTGTGTGTGTGTGTGTGTGTGTGTGTGTGTGTGTGTGTAAGTTAAAGAGTCAAGTATATTGTCTTGTATCATTTTTTGCTTCGTATCATTGAGGTAATTGTTAATCTAGGTAACTGTTAACAGCAAATGTCCTATCATTAGCTGCAGCATCTCTCACAAGATATCTAAACCTAAGGAGGAGGAGGAGGAAGAAGAAGAAAAGGAGGAAGAGGAAGAGGAAGAGGATGGATGATAAGAAGCCTAGGAGTTGAGATTAAAGGATTCGATTTTATTTATTATTTTATTTATTTTTTTACATTTTTATTAGTTGGTTTATTTATTTATCTAATTAATTTTTGCGATGATAGGTAAATAAAGAGAATCGGGATTTATACCTACCCCGCCCTACCGTCCTTATCTGCGTGTGTTTGTGTGTTTCTGTGTGTGCGTATGTGTGTGTGCTTATGTGTGTGTGTGTGTGTGCGCGCGTGTGTGTGTGTGTGCGTATGTGTGTGTGTATATGCGTATGTGTGTGTGTGCATGCGTGTGTGCATGTGTGTCTGCAAGAGAGGAAGAGAGAGGTGCGAGTCCAGAGAATGAATGCAAACTGCATTAATGTTTAGCCATTTCCCGCCCTCCCCAGCAGGAAGCAGACAAAACTCTAAACCCGCAGCAGGTGGCAGCCTGAGTGCCAGGCACTTCCCTCGACCTCCTCTTCCTCCTCCTACTCCTCCTCCTCCTCCTCCCACACGTCTTATTTGGCCGAAGCTGCGATCTACTCTATGTCTCTCCATCACACACGACCTTTTCTAAGGTCTTCCTCATCCGAGGCTGAGGTAGGGGAGAGGGGGGAATAGGGGGGTGGTGGATGGATCGGGGGGGGGTACCACGGAAATGAATGGAACAGCCTGACGATAGTTGTGATAAGAGATTGTGCCAATCGCTAGGCACCGAGCCAATCGCAACAGATCGTCACCTCCGAGAGGGTGCCAAAGCGATACATCGAATAGCCTTGCGACAGATGCCACAAGAGGAGTGCCACCTGGCACTGGGGGCCGAGGTGTTGGAGTGGGTAGCACGCTTCACAAAGGTCCTAAGGCCTCGAGGGTTTGGTTCCTACGGACATGACCACCCCTGAAGACGAGGTACTCTGCCTTCAGGAGACTACGCCGTGTTTGAGTCCTGGGCCTCGAGGACCGGGTGGTGTCGTGTCGCCAGGAGATTTTATTCAGGTGAGAGTCAAACTCTGTACGAAGCGGGATCTTCGTCTTGGGTCTGTGTCGAAGATGAATAAAATCGCCTGGTGTTGGCCATCTTAAGAAGAGCTGGAGAATGGCAGCGCATTGAGTACCAAACTGATTAGAACCGAAGGTTTTCAGGCAAAAATTTATATACATGGAAGACCCTTGGAAATTCCACGGTTATTAAACTTTGAAGTCTTCCGAGGGAGTCTTAAAAGTCTCCCCAAAGAGTGATTAAAGTATCTTGAAAGAGTCTTCAAAGTCTCCGGAAGGAGTCTTCAAAGTCTTCCGAATGAGAGATCAAATTCACCTGAAGGAGTTTTCAAAGTCTCCTGAAGGAGTCCTCAAAATCTCCCGATGAAGTCTTCAAAATCTCCTGAAGAAGTCTTCAAAGTCTCCTGAAGGAATCTTTAAAGTCTACCGATGAAGTCTTCAAAATCTCTTGAAGAAGTCTTCAAAGTCTCCTGAAGGAAGGAATTTTCAAAGTCTCCTGCTGAAGGAGTCTTCGTAGTTTCCCGTAGGAGTCTCCGATGTAGTCTTCAAGCGTACCAATTAACCTGGAAAGCGTGAAAGGTGGGTAGTTAGGTTGGTAGGTACTAGCATATCAGTGTTACGACTAGTAGGACCCGTTGAAAATCCACGGTTATTCAACATTTAAGTATTCCCAAAGGAGTCTTCAAATTCAACTGAAAGAATTGGTCCCTATTGGGCCAGCGTAGCGGCCAGGTTCGCCCACCACTCAACCATAATATACCCCTTACTTCGTGAAATGCTTTTCCCCAATATCATCCCTCTCGGGACTTCATGCTCTCTCAGAGTGCCACTTGAGGGACCTTGGACTGCAGAGGCAGAGGGGAGGGCTCTCTCTCTCTCTCTCTCTCTCTCTCTCTCTCTCTCTCTCTCTCTCTCTCTCTCTCTCTCTCTCTCTCTCTCTCTCTCTCTCTCTCTCTCACACACACACACACACACACACACACACACACACACACACACACACACACACACACACACACACACTTTCTTTTCCCTCTCATTTTGTGTGCGAGCGTCAATATTTATACATACTTTGGATGTGGGTATTTTTTACCGTATCTCTATGGGCGCGCGTCAGTAGAAAGAAGTATATATTTCGATTAACCCCTTCTGTTCCGGGTGATCCTTTTACTGTTTGTGATTGTGCTGCCGTCAGGCTATTTTATTCATGTCACCTCACCTGTATGGAAGGACCAGTGGATGTGTGAACTGCTCAGGCTGGGCTCTGGAGCGTGAAGATTTTTTCCTTTCTTCTTCTTCTTCTTCTTGTCCTTCTTCCTTATTTTCTTTCTCTTCTTCTATTCCTCCTTCTTCTCCCTCTTCTTGCCTTCCTCCCTCTTCTTCTTCTACTCCTTGTTCTTCTTCTTTTCTTTCTTCTCCTTTTTCTTCTTTATCTTCTCCTTCTTCTTTTTCTTATTTATCTTCTTCCGCTACTTCTTCCTATCGCTTGAACCACACTTATGATTGTTACTGCTTTATTATTTCCTATTAGATTAAATTCTTTCGCTGGTCACCCAAAGGTCAGCCAGTACCTTGGGTTCCCGACAGATAAACGGCAAGACCTTACTCGACTCGTATATTTATTATATCTACCGTCAGACGATTTAATTCAAGTCAGGGAAAACCCCTTAGAAAGAACTGTAATTGGTTAGGGCGAGCCTGATGAGTGACTTTAGGTTCCTCGGCGAACGATCTCCAAAGCGGACCATAGGCCCTTGGCCGCCTCTTCATTACCGTCCGTCTGTCGACAGCCACCCATCGCCCCGAGTCTGTTTGTGGCCATGTATCATCTCCGTGCACTTTACGTCACGTGATCAAACACCTCGACTCAACGCCTCACATCTTTTTCCCAAGGTTTAGGGGGAATGTGGTGGCGTAAAAGGTAGCGTGCATGACCCAAGACACCCATGTTTAGAGCACTGGAGGTAAAAAAGTCTCTTTTTTCTATATTTAGTGGTAGTAGTGAGCACCAGGCGATTTGAATAATTTTTAAACGGACCTCTGGATATTAAAGAGTAACAAAGACTCTATCAGTCTAACAAGTCTCAGTATTACCTTTAATGTTTTTGTTCAGGCTAACATCAAGCGATTTAATTCAGTTCAGAGGGCCTCTTGCTGCTGTCGGAGTAACCCGCTCTTCAACATATCCATAGATTAGAGAACAAATAGCTAGTAACAACGATGTACTTCAACCAGATTATTTGAATTACAGCGCTGTTACTAGCTTTTGTTCTATAACAGTTACATCGGCTTAGTCGCCGCCTTACTCTCTGTTGTCGTTGGGTTTCGTAGAAAACCTGGGTATGAGATCATATCAGGTTTCGAGACCTTTTAAAACAATCTAAGTAGCGTAGTGGTAACGCTTGAGCCTCACGCTCAGAGAGACCTGAGTTCAAAGCTCGCGACGGTCGGGGCTGATTGATATCCATGGATGATATAATGAGGAGGTCAATCGATGAACAACTGTTTGGAATTTGCCAGTGATTTTGCTTGTGAGTTGACAGACAAAAAGTACAAGTACAAATTTAACAGGATAGAAGAAAATACTCGAAGTTTTGGGATACATATCTTCACAAAGAAGACTGAGTGGTTGTGACCTAAAAACAATGATAGGGAATCAGAGAACGATGTACTTCTCTGAGGAGATACAATGGAAAAGGAGGAACGGGTTTTATGCATTAGAAGTTTGTTTATATAAAGAGACAAGATTTGATAACGAGATTGAACGAAGGAAGAGAGTCTGTGGGACTAAATTGCACGATATCATAAATTATGGCGGTGATGTGATTAGTTACCACATCATGGTAAATCATAAATGGGTATCGTCCGTAAGAGACTTATATTGAAATTTCCGTCCGCCATGACATTTATTATATACAATCAATATTTTATTATTTTGTACATTTATACAACAATATTACACTCTGATGCTCCTAGTATGTGGCAATATTATTTATAATATATAATTTGATTAACATGGACACACAATGGTTTTTAGAGTACAGTAATTTTATTTTCCCAAAATGCCATATGCGTTAAGGGGACACTGCAGTAGTGGCGTGTTGCCACAGCGGAAACGAGAAACTTATCAAATTGGACAAACAGATAGAGGAAAAAAAAATGTGTACTAGCAAAGACAGAAGAAGGAAAGAAACTTTATGTTTAGAATGAAGTCATTAGAGGAGTGGAAGGAGGGAGTGAGGGGAGTGAGAGGAGTGAGTGAGGCGGAACAACTTTATCAGGAATGATACCATCCGAGAAAGTTTGGGCACAGTTGCCTGCGAGTCTAAGATTCCGAAGCGGACGATTGACGTGGTCCGGACACGTGACGAGAACGAATGAGGATCGCGAGCGCTGGATCGTGTTCCTTGGGTGGAGAAGAGTCTATGAAGAATAAATAAATAGATGAGTAAATAAATAAATGAGTGAATAAAAGCTATAGTTTGGTGCTCAGAGCTCATATCAGAACGAAATTGAATATGGCATTGTCCTGTGATGGCAGATCCGAGAGCGATCAACACATTCCACGCACTACTCAAATTGCAAAGGCTCAGTCGCTTGTTGCACAGTGCAAGCGTGTGTCTATTTGTGTGTGTGTGTGTCTGTGTCTGTGTGTGCGCGCAGGCGCGCGTTTGTATGATTCACCACGGTCTTGCATCATGTTTTCGACAGCTATTACCATCCCGGATGAGAGCTCAGAGCTCATATATGCCCCAATCTAGTCTGCGTGTGTGTAGGAGTGTAAAGGGAAGGTCATGGGAACTGAGTGAAACGTAAGGATATGAGTATAAAGAAGAGAGCTGAAGGATGGTGATGATGGTGGTAGTAGAGATGATGATAATGATGGTGGTAGTAGAGATGATGATGATGATGATAATGATGGTGGTAGTAGAGATGATGATGATGATAATGATGGTGGTAATAGAGATGATGATGATGATGATAAGGGTGTTGGTAGTAGAGATGATGATGATGATGGTAGTAGAGAGGATGATGATGATGGTGGTGGTAATAGAGATGATGATAATGATGGTGGCAGTAGAGATGATGATGATGACGATAATGATGGTGGAAGTAGAGATGCTGATGATGATAGTGGAAGTAGAGATGATGATGATGATAATGATGGTTGTAGTTGAGATAATGATGATGATGATAATGATAGTGGTGATAGAGATGATGATGATAATGATGGTGGTAGTGGAGATGATGATGATGATGATGATAACGATGGTGGCAGTAAAGATGATGATGATAACGATAATAATGGTGGTAGTAGAGATGATGATAACGATGGTGGTAGTAGAGATGATGTTGATGATAATGATGGTGGTAGTAAAGATGATGATGATAACGATGGTGGTAGTAAAGATGATAATAATGATGGTGGTAGTGGAGATGATGATGATGATAACGATGGTGGTAGTAAAGATGATGATGATAACGATGGTGGTAGTAAAGATGATGATGATGATAATGTGGTGGTAGTAGAGATGATGATAATGATGGTGGTAGTAGAGATGATGATAATGATGGTGGTAGTAGAGATGATGGTGATGATGATGACGTGACGTAAGGATCCCGAATATTCCTGCCGCAGGCAGGTCCATCTCGACTCACCTGCTGTGGGAGACGTTGGCGATGTTGGAAGGGTTGGAAGTGGCTGTGGACGTCAAGGGACTTGGGGACGCGTTGGCTTCTTGGGAGGGGAAAGAAGAGGAGGAGGCGTCTCAGAAGGAACTTACTTAGGGTGAAAGCCGGTAAACATTACTTAGGACGAACCAGACACACACACACACACACACACACACACACACACACACACACACACACACACACACACACAGAAAGAGAGAGAGAGAGAGAGAGACTCACACTATATATATATATATATATATATGCACAATTTCAAAGGAATTCGAGACAGGAAAAATCATATATACATCTATCAACTTATTTATCAGTATACACACACACACAAACACACACACACACATATACACACACTCACAATATATATATATATATATATGTATATTATATATATATATATATACATATGTATGTGTATATATATGTATATATATATTATACATATATATATATATATATATATGTGTGTGTGTGTGTGTGTGTGTGTGTGTGTGTGTGTGTGTGTGTGTGTGTGTGTGTGTGTGTGTGTTGATAAATAAGTTGATAGATGTATATATGATTTTTCCTTTTACGAATTCCTTTAAAATTGTGTATTTCTGGAGAATCTTGATAATAAAGAATTCATGTCGAGCCACAGTCCGTGTGAAGTGCTCTCCAAGAAAGACCGATTTTAAGCTCCGACCTTAGGAGAAAAAAAAAAAAAAAAAAAAAAAAAAAAGGTCCGGGGATTTCCCCCGTCATGTGTTTATGTCCGGAGGGCCCGGAAGAACTCCAAAAGTCTGGGGTTGGACCTACACCTCATCATCCTTCTCCTCCTTCCTCTCCCTGTTCCTCCATCTTGTCTTCCCCCTCCTCTTCTTCCCTTTCGTCGTACTTCTCTCCTCCTCCTCCTCCTCCTCCTCCTCCTCCTCCTCCTCCTTCTCCTCCTCTTCTTCCTCTTCGTCCTCTTCTTCTCCTTCCTTCTCCTATTCCTCCTTTTCCTTCCTCATCCTGTTTCTCCTTTTTGTCTTCCTCCTCCTCCTTCTCCTTCTTCTCATCGTCCTCTTCGTCCTCTTCGTCCTCTCCTTCTCCTTCCTTCTCCTATTCCTCCATTTCCTTCCTCATCCTTTTTCTCCCTTTTGTCTTCCTCCTCCTCCTTCTCCTTCTCATCGTCCTCTTCGTCCTCTTCGTCCTCTCCTTCTCCTTCCTTCTCCTGTTTCTCCTTTTCCTTCCTCATCCTGTTCTCCCTTTGTCTTCCTCCTCCTCCTTCTTTGCCTCCTCTTCGTTCTCTCCTTCTCCTTCCTTCTCCTGTTTCTCCTTTTCCTTCCTCCTACTTTTCCTCCCTTTTGTCTTCCTCCTCCTCCCTTTCCTCCTCTTCTTCCTCCTCTTTGTTCTCTTCTTCTTCTTCCTTCTCCTGTTCCTCCTTTTCCTTCCTCATCATGTTCTTCCCTTTTGTCTTCCTACTCCTCCTCCTTCTCTCCTCCTCCTCCACTCGTCCTCCTGTTTTTTCCTCCTCCTCCTTCTCCTCCTGTTGCTCCTCCTCGTCTTTCTCCTTCTTCCTTCTCCTGTTTCTCCCTTTTGTCTTCCTCCTCTTCCTCCTCCTCTCCTTTTCCCCTTGTCCTTCTCCTTGCACTATTACTACTGCTACTCCTACTCCATCCATGTATATGGATGTAAATAGATATATTCACACACGAACACACAACTCACAAACTTAAGAGTCAACTGCCTTTTGGGTCCACGTTTTTTTTTTCTTTCTTTCTTTTGCTCCTGAAGTCGTTTTTCTTGTTTCTTTGTGTTTCTTTTTTATTCCCATTTTTTAGTTTGTTCAGTTTCTTTTTTTTACAATAAACTGCTTCTCAAGAACATTTTCGTGATCCGCGCGACATTGTCCATCAGGATAGAAACGCTTGTGAAATGCGACCGCGTTACGTGGGCCATAGACCCAAACACTTTTATAAAAAAAGAAAAAAATCTTTATGGTCACAGTTTTTCTCTTGAGTTCTGAAAGCCCCATCAAAGGAATGCGTCAAAGCTCTTGTCTTAAAAATACATTTGAATTTAAAATTCCCGATTGTAGACTTCATGTTTTTTATTCTTATTTTATTTTCTATTATTTTCATTTCTTTTATTTTATTTTTTATTTATTTTTTATTTTATTTTTCATTTATTTTATTTTTTATTTTATTTTTTTTATTTTTTATTTATTTTTTATTTTTATCTTATTTATTTATTCATTTATTTATTTATTATTATTATTATTATTATTCTTTTTTTTTCTTTTTTTTTTTTTTTTACTAGATAGCACCACACCAGAAACTGTGTCGTCGCTGAGTTTCTCATTCAGAAGATATTTTGATTAAAACTATAAATGTTGATAACTATCACAGTATTGATGGGACCCTTCAATATGGTCTATTGATTTATTGGTCCACATAGATTATTTGTAACTAACAAACGTTGAAGACTTTTTTCAAGAGCCTGAGTATCGACTTTGTGTCCGTTTTGTACGTAGTTTATCATATGCCTAAGAGATTTTTTTTTTTTTTTTTTTTTTTTTTTTTTTTTTTTTGTCTACCTCCCTTGTAAGGGGGAAAAAGCCTTTGGTACATGTATGTATATGTATTTTTTTTTTTTTTTTTTAGCATATCCATTTACGGTTCTTCCATTTCTAAAAGTTTCATTTTGTGTACTCCGAACTCACGCAACTGAACGCGTGGTCTGCGTTGCCAGACTAAGGTCTCAGGCTTTACGACGTCATGCGGCTTTTATTGGTTCATGACTTACAGACGGATTGTTTAGTACTCCCTTCCCGCGCATTCCAGAGATAATGGCACTGGGGCACGTCATCAATGTGATTCCAAGTCAGGCGAGCTAATGAAAGTGGCCCTCTTGCAGAATACATGTACAACTGCATGACCTAGACGTTACAATGTGTCCACATTAATAATGTGCCACGCTTTGTATATGTAAGTGTATATGTATATATATATAATCTCTTATCACTGTATTAGCAAAGTGTTTAAAAGTATTGGAACTTTGTACTAGTGATGCATACTTCTAATGTAGTATCATTTGCAGCAGCATACATATGAAAAGATATTAATCCGTCTTATAAGGAGAGTGGACGTGTGAAAGCATCGTTTTCTGCCTTTTCTGCGAAGAAAAAATATATATATGTGTGTATATATATATATATATATATATATAGAGAGAGAGAGAGAGAGAGAGAGAGAGAGATTAGTCTACTTGCCCTATATGGTAGCCTTTTACAACATTGAAGGGAACAAGGTAACGGTAGTCTTATCCCCCACCACAGGTTGTATACTTCCTAATACAACATACAAAGTTACTACGAGGCAGTAATTGATATTTCGTAGGAATGGACCACTGGACGTTGCCGCGTGGATTTGATCACTGTGCCATCCACCTCGGGAAGCCCGGATGGCTCAGTGGGGGCGCTCTCGCATGGTTCCCTGCTCAGACGACACATACTTAAACAAAGCCAGTGACCATCACCTTACTACTACTTGCACACACTACCCCTTCCACTGAAACATGGGCGGGGTCTGCCCATCTTATTACACCCTGTGGGCGTCACGGGCGTGCCCCGCCTCATTCATAACCGCTTTTAGCCACCAGGGGAGACGTGGTGGCAAAGTGGGTAACGTGCTTTTCTCGGGCCTTTAGGCTCCCGGGTTCGAGTCTCTTCTGGGGAAAGCCTCTAAAGCTGAGATTTTTTTTTTTTTTTTTTTTTTTGCAAATAAATAAATAAATTATATATATATATATATATTATATATATATATATATATATGTGTGTGTGTGTGTGTGTGTGTGTGTGTGTGTGTGTGTGTGTATATATATATATATATATATATATATATATATACTTGTAGCGACTTGCACCTTTATCTTGGCTGGCTGCCTGCCTTCAGATGATTTTATTCAGCTTTGGAAAAATACCCCTGCGGACCAAAAATGTGCAAGGAAGGGTTACAGCCCTGCCGTCGCAAAAAATAGTCCCTTCGGATGTTTCGATCCAGGTTAAAATCAGATGATTTTAGTCACGTGATGGACGGACTCGAAAGGGGTCCCGGTCAGTCGAGGTCACGTTCGAACCAGGGTCCGCCCCCCCCCTAAGCTGAAGGAAATTGCCTGGTTCTGACCAGAATAAAACGAAACAAGTGCGTCACCGGACCACAGTCTGCTTCTCTTCCTCCTCCTCCTCCTCCTCTTCCTCTTCCTCCTCTTTCTCCTCATCTTCCTCTTCCTCCTCTTCTTCCTCTTCTTCCTCCTCTTCCTTCTCTTCCTCTTCCTCTTCCTTCTGTTCTTCTAACGAATTGGCCCCTCTTTCTTCTCTTCCTCTTCCTCCTCTTCCTTCTCCTCTTCCTCTCATGACGAACTTAATACTCTTCCTTTTCTTTCTCTACCTCTTCTTCGTCCTCCTCCTCCTCTTCTTCTTCCTCTCTTGACGAAATGGCTCCTATTCCTTCCCATCCCCTCACTACCTCTTCCATCTTCTTGCTCCTCCTCCTCCTCTTCCTCCTCTTCCTCTCCCTCTTGCCACGGAAGGACGACTCACTTCACTCCCCCTCCCCCCCGGAAAATTATGGTCAACCCCCTCCCCCCAAAAAAAGAAGAAGAAGAAGTCCGAGTAGAAAAATTCCCGGACTCTTCCGGGCCAAGACGCTGCCGTCGATGCGCAGACGCCCCCTCCCCCCCTCCCCCTCCCCCCAGCCAAGGTCAAGAAAGGTCAGGGGGCATGCGCACCTCGACACGCGCCTGTTCCTCGTTCTGATTCGTCGCCGGTTCTATCTTCCCCCTTCCTCTCCTCTCCCTCGATGTCTCTCCTCCCCCCTCTCCCCCCCTCTCTTACCACCTCGCCAGCCGTTTCCCCCTCGTCGGACTCCCCCCCTCCCCTCCCCTCTCCTCACCCAACCTCTCCTTCCCTCCACCCTCTCCCCCCACTCTTCCACCTCCAACCCCTTTACCCCTTTCCACCCGTCCTATTTCCTCCTATTCCCTCTCCCGTTCTTCCGCTCCCTCCTCTCCCCGTCCCTCTCCCCCACCCCACTCCCCCACTCAAACTCCCCCTCCCCCCACTCTCTGTACTCCGTCCTCCCCCCCTCTCATTACTCCCCTCAGCCACCCTCCTTCCTCTCCCCTCCTACCTTCACCCACATTCCACCCACTCTTCCCCCCCTGCCCCCGTTAGTGTCTCGCCTGCCTTTCCTCTCGGCCACCCATTCAACAACCTCACCCACTCCCCCTTCCCCCTCCACCCGCTCTCCCTCACCCTCCGCCGCCCACACATGACGCCCAACGAAGTTCTCGGTTCTTCTTGGAGTCCCGTTTTCTTTATCGTTTCGTTTCAATTTGTCTTCGTTTATCTGTTCCTTCGTCTATTCATTTATCTGTTCATGTGTTCGTGGGGTGTTATGTGTTTGTATGTTGTACGTGTTTTTTTCTCCTTCTGTTTTTTTTTTGTTTGTTAATTTACTTGTTTGTGTGTTCATGTTCTCGTGTGCATGTACGTTTTCTTCGTTAATTCACTTCTTTATTCATTTACTTGTGTATTCATTTGTTTATTTTATGGATTGGACATACACGACTGTTATATTTACCAGCGCTTCTATACTTTTGGAAGGACAGAAGGAAATAGGCAAGAACATTTTATTAATAGGGTGGTCAAGAAATGGAATAGACTTAGTAACCATGTTGTGAGCACTGAAAATATTTGTTGTTTTAAAAGAAGGTTAAACAACTTTATGAATAAGAATGACAGGTGGTAATGGACATGGAACTACCTAGTGTAGGCCGTATGGTCTCTTGCAGTCTCCTCCATTCTTGTGTTCTTATGTTCTCTAATGTGCATTTCACACGATAGAAGTGCGCAAATACCTTGCGCAGTTCCTGCATAGTTTGCGCAGTGAAACAAATATTCTTTGCGCAGGTTGTGGCTGAGAGAGAAAGAGAGAGGGGGTGGATGACGAGAAGTGGACGGGGAGAAGGAAGGTAGGGAGGAGGAAGAGGAGGAGGAGGAGGAAGAGGAGGAGGAGGAACAAGAAACATTCGGCCAACCAATATCCTGGTGGCTCGGTCGGTCCTGGTAGAGGAGGAGGAGGAGAAGTAAGAGGAAGAGGAGGCGAAGGAGGAGGGAGAGGAGGAATTGAGACGGAGAAAGAGGAGGCGAAGGAAGAGAAGGAAGAAGAGCCGAAGGAGGAGTAAGAAGAGAAGGAAGAGGAGGCGAAGGAGGAGTAAGAAGAGAAAGAAGAGGAAGCGAAGGAGGAGGATGAAGTGAGGCGAAGGAGGAGGAGGAGGTGAAGGAGAAAGAGGAGGAGACGAAGAAGTAGTAGGAGGAGGCGAAGGAGGAGGAGGAGGTGAAGGAGAAGGAAGAGGAGGCGAAGGAGGAGGAGGAAGTGAGGCTAAGGAGGAGGAGGAAGAGGCGTGAGAAGGAGGCGAAGGAAGAGGAGGAAAATAAAAGAGAGGAAAGATGGAGGGCAAACACTAAGTGACGATAAGTTCTTGATAAGTACGCTATCAGGGAACGAAAGAGACGGGATTCCCACGAGCATAGCTCTTACCTTGTGTGTTACAGTACGGTAAATACACAGCGAGTTTCCCAAGAGCCTCGTTATTTATCTATTATTCTTATTCATTTCAAGTCAAGTGTGAAACAAGATGGAAGGCTTTGTTATCGCGCAAGAGGGTAAGAAATTATATAAGGAACAGAATTCAGAGGTTATGTGCAAGTGAAACAGGAGATCCTGTATTTACAGGACGTCCTGTATAAGTGACCAGGAACAGGAAACCTTTTGGGAATAAAGAATTCCGTGTGTTTGATGTGGTATTGAATCCTATACAAGTGACAGGAAGTAAGGTATTCTTAATAAGTAAGAAGAAATAGGAATTCTTGGTTCATAATAGGGCATAGGACCCAGACTTTCCTATTTATGTAATAGGTCTCGTTCTAGTTGTAATGGGGATGGAATTCTTTGTAAGCGAGAGTCTTGTATAGATAATAAAGTATATATTGGAAATACTGTATAATTACAAGCAGGAATTCCTATCCTAATGGTAGGCAGCATTGGTGTGTATAATGGCTAGACCACCTAGGAAAGCAACAATTATTTAATTCTATTTATTCATTTATTCGTATGTATTTATTATTATTATTATTATTATTATTAATTATTATTATTATTATTATCATCTTTATTATTATCATTATTGTTATCTAATATTATTATTATTGTTATCTATTATTATTATTATTATTATTATTATTATTATTATTATCTTTATTATTATTTTAGACAATTTCTTTATTCCTTTATTTGTTTGTTAAGAAGAAAGAAGACGGAACCGTCATTTTTGGGATAGAATTTGACTGAGTTTGATTAATCCTTTGAGGTCTACATTCGGACACAGATTTATTCTGGCTGCCGCCGGGCGATTTTATTCAGTTGAGGGTACGCCCCTTACGAAACCAAAGTCTTGAGTTGTGGGAAACGGTTACTTGAGTTCCTCCGAAGGGGGAATTGTTCGCCTGATGTACGGTTGTGATAAATGGACTGTAGATCATTGGCATTGCGTGAGAGCGCCCTTAGGAGGAGAAGGGGGTGGAGGAGGAGGAGGAGGGGAGTAGAGGAGGCAGGGAAGGAAGTAGGGACGACCTTGGGGATTTTTGTTTAGGAATAGACGACAGAGTTTGAAGGATTTGTTCGAGTCCTTCTCGATCTGGTTGTCGAGGTGTTTGATCCTCTTCCAGTTTTGTCGCAGAATTTCGAGACGAAAGTCAGATTCACCATTTTTCTATTTTGCTTGTAAGAATTTTTTTTCCGTAAGGAAATAAAGATATATTTATTAAAAGCAAAGGAAATTTATTATAATTCTAAATCGTCAGAAATAATGATAATCTTGTTTAGTTTCATGCTTACGTCGATGAAATCGGTAACGTTACAAGCGCCATTTTGGTCGTCCATTGTGGGTTAAGAATGATGATAATTAACCAAACCTAACCTAAATTACTTTAACCTAACCTAACCTTGGATGGTTATAATAAATATAATTAACCTAGTCTGACATGAACTAGTTTAATGCAACTTAACTAAGATATTATTGTGGAGAAATGTCGGCGGCAAAATCTCATTCGTTCTGTCGATCTAACAGGGTTCGTTGTTGACAATTCTATAATCTTAAAAAATAAACAAATTAATAAATAAATAAGAATTATCATGTATTTCTGGTTATTTTTTTCATTTGAAATAACTTAATTAGAAAACTATATCCCCTTAGAGAAAGAAAGAAAAATAAATGGTGAGTGACGTATGGTTATTATGAACGCTGTTATCATTCCTTCCCAATGATTTGTTATTGAAAGTCATTTCCTTAGAGGAAATAAATCTCTTAAAACAAATAATAAAAAAATTAAATGAGTGCCACCCGATACCATACATATACCGAAGTTTCTCTCTCTCTCTCTCTCTCTCTCTCTCTCTCTCTCTCTCTCTCTCTCTCTCTCTCTCTCTCTCTCTCTCTCTCTCTCTCTTACTGCGGGTACTCCACTTTGCGGCAAGTAGGGCGATTAGGGTTCGTTAGGGGCCTTTTTCTTCACTTGAGGGATTTAAGGTTTTGCCATCGAAGAAGAGCCTGATTCCCAGGTCGATGTCCCCGTCGAGAAACCAAACATGTCCTTCTAGCGTTAATCAGAATCAATATTTCGAAGTGCGCCACAAGATCGAGGACGTTGGCCTCCGGCACCACGCCCTTCAGAGTTCACCCTTGAGGCTTGAAGATGACCTTCATGTGGCTAGAATCGTCTGGAACCCTGAGGGTGACCCAGCTCCTGAAGGACGTTGTCTGAACCTAACGAGAACGTAGAACACGAAGAACGTGGCGTGGTTCTTCGAGGTCATTGGGTCAGGTTAGGTTGGGTTAGGTTTTGTTTTAACATGAGTGGATACCGTCGACTGATCTCATTCATTTGGAGAAGATTAAACTCTCTCTTAGTTAACTCCGTGCCGCATTTTGCATATTCTATTATGGTTAAACCCAAATCATTCTAGTAGGACCCACATATATATCAGTCTACCTATATACCAATATCTTTTCCCCCATATAATGAAGGTTGCCAAGTCAAAGACACGTACCTACTCCCACCCATTCCACTCCACTCCACAACCCCCCCCCCTCTCAAACACCCACCCTCATGTCTGTTGCGGATGGGTGTATTACTGTGTGTGTGTGTGTATGTGTGTGTGTGTGCATGTGGATGTGAGTGGGTTGGTGTGGGTGGGTGTATGTTTGTGTACATAAGGTCAACTTATCTTCCCCCTGCAAGCAACCAGGAGCGTGTGGTGGTGTACCTGGGAGTGTGAGTGGTGTTTAACGGGTGATAGTGATGCTGGTGTCTGGTGAGACCGGTGGTAAAAGAGGCTGATATGATGGTGGTGAAAGGCGGTTGCTGTTGTTGTTGTTGTGTTCAGGGTATGGTGAAAATGGTGGGAAGATATCAGTGGTGCAATCGGAAATAGGGGTGAAAATGGGAACGATATTGTTCGTAGAAGACATAGTGGCGGTGATAATGGTGGTAATAGTGGTGATAGTGGAGAAAAATTCTTCAAGAAATTAGGATAAAGCCGAAATCGAAAAAAAAAACAAGATTGGTGACGGAGGGTGCGGTAGGAGTGGGAGGGGAGGAATGAAAGTGGGATACACACATACACACACACACACACACACACACACACACACACATCCACGCACACACACACACACACACACACACAAGGACCCCTATGAGAGTAGCTCTTACCCTGTATATTGTAATCAGGTAAATACACAAAAGTAAACACGCACGTACATACACACATGCAGAGATAGAGAGCACACTTGCATTCACTGACAGATACTACAGGCAACTGCTCCTTATATTTGCTACACTTTCACCATTTCGTCTTGTTCAGCATCCTCAGTTTCTCAAGATGGTTCAGAACCTGAGGCCAGGTTATATTCCTCCATCCAGAAAAGATATTGCTGATAAGTACTTGGATCTTGTGTATGAAAAGAAATATAAAAAGTGTGCAGATGACCTGAATAATGAAACTGTATGTCTTTCAATTGATGGGTGGTCTAACATCCATAATGAGCCCATAATATGTGTCACTCTAACAACATCCACTGGTCAGATATATTTAGTTGACACAATAGACACATCAGAGAAACCTCACATTGATGAATATCTTCTACAACTTGTACAAAATTCGATCAAGAAGGCTGAACAAGATTTTGGTTGTCACATTGGAAGTGTTGTGACAGACAATGCAGCAAATGTCACCAAGATGAGAAAACTCTTGGAGGAATCGAGTGAACCTGAGCATACCGTCCTCACATACGGCTTATACCGTTCTTTGTATACTTGTGGCAAGTCTATATAACACTGCTCCTTATATTGATATGCTAAAAATGTCCTTTAGCAATCAGATCGCATATCAGATAACAATCCCACAACATTTAAAATCTATAAAAAAAAAAAACAATTGAAATCAAATAAATTTGATTTAGATAAAACAAAAAATAGATATTTTATATTCTTAAAAGAAAAAAAATCGCCAACCCTAGAGTCCACTAACCTCATACAATAATACCTGTTAAGTCCGGCTAAAATTGGCATTTCAAAGCATAACAGTGCCTTAAAAATAGTTTCTTATTTCACTATAAAATTTATATTAACTTATATTGCATTGAATAAGTCAATAGTTGATATATTTGTCGTATATACAATGTTAGGTTTCTAGTTTTGATATATTTGTCCAATATAAAATGTTAGTTTACAAAGAAAGCAATGGCCTCCGCTAGCGGACACAGGGATCTGGGTGCGCACGTCCTGTGTAATAGTAGTCCTTGATATATATATATATATATATATATATATATATATATATATATATATATATATATATATATATATGTGTGTGTGTGTGTGTGTGTGTGTGTGTGTGATTCACCACCATTCACCATGGTCTTGGATCATGTGTTGGGCTCGTGATCGACAGTTATTAACCTCCCGAATGAGAGCTCAGAGCTCGTATGACCGATCTATGGGTAATACTGTGTGTGTGCGTGTGTTTGTGTGTATGTGTGTGTGTGTATGTATCTTAGGGGTCGTAAACTTACGACCTGAATAAGCCTTGTAAGACCTCAGAGACGTTTTGATATCGTAAATGACCGTTATGGTAAATGCTACAGCTTTGCAGATGACGTCAGTCGCTGTAATACTAAGGAATGAAACACGCACACACACATACAAACACACACACACACACACACACACACACACACACACACACAGACGTACACGTACTCACTCTCCAGGTAAGAGAAGCGAAATAAGGCTTCCTAACATGTGGAGGTTGGTTGGCTAGTGAGAGGATGAGAGCGAAGAGAGTAGGGGGGGGAGAGTGTGTGTACTGTATGTATAAGAGTGTGTGTACGCGCACGCGTGTGTGCATGTGTGTGTGTGTGTGTGTGTGTGTGTGTGTGTGTGTGTGTGTGTGTGTGTGTGTGGTTATCTAATTGTAGTCTACAGGAAAGGAGTAACACTCGAACGATTCCTAGTCTCCAATTATCATACCTAGATTGAGATCCGTGTGTGTGTGTGTGTGTGTGTGCGTGCGTGCGTGCGTGCGTGCGTGCGTCGGCACCCCTGCTGACGTGCTGGCGGCCCGGGCTCTTCTGCTGCAGCCGCTGCCGCTGGGAGCCAGTTCGAGAGCTGCGTTCGTAGCGTCGTGCCGCATCGGTCCGGCCTCCGCTCGTGGCCAAGCGTGCGTGTGTGTGTGTGTATGTGTGTTCGTCCCCCCTTCGCCTTCTACAGGAACCTGGTGGCGAAGAACGAGGGAAGGGAAAGAGAGTGTCCCCCTCGGGGGGTGACGTTGTGACGGCCCCTGTCCATTGGGAAACGTGTGACGGTGGACGTAACGTTCTTGTGTGACCCACCTTTTGTTACGTCACGGTTTCTGATGACACTAAAATACTGTTACTCTTTGTGTGAATAATCTAGTGAAAGCTTGTCTCACGTACACGCTTAGTGGCATAGTCTAGTGACCTACGTATCACTGTGAGTCATTCGGTTGGTGACCTTCACGACCTGGATGACCTTCACGACCTGGATGACCTGCGCGACCTGGATGACCATGTATGTGTCATCCATCCACGTGACATGTTCGTGTTTTTCTTCTTACGTCATGTGGTGAATAGTGATCAACCGAATCCCTCCTGAAGAACTCGAGAGGTCTTAGTCGTCCGAAGCCAAGACCCGAAGACGTCTTCCTTCAGGTAGACAACGAAGCTTCTGGCTTTGTGCCCCTCGAACGTCCTTGCGTGACTGTTTCTTGGAGGAGGACCTTGAGATTGTCCTTCAGCGTGAGGGTCACTCCTGACTGACCTGTCCCTCGTGGTGCCAGCCAACATTGACCTGATTTGACTTGACCTCGCTAAACCTCCGAAGTTCTTCTTGTAGAGATGTCAGAGTTCGGGAACCAGCCTCTAAGGGCAAAGACCTCCCCTGGGATCTAACGGAGGACCCTGGAGAAAGTACTCGAACTAAGTACTCCCGTCTGAGTATTCCCCTTACGAAGAATCTAGGGACGACCAATAGCGAATCCAGAAGGTCTCCTTAGATCTCCTTAGTGCCGTTGTCCGTTGAAAGCCGTTGGGTGTAGCCATCGCTCAAACGTCAATTACCAAACAATTAGCCCTCTGCTGAAGAACCAGAAACCCCTTCGGAGGACGAAAACACTCGAGGACCTGAGAACTTCTCCCTCCTTCCTTCGCGCCTCCCACACCCAGGGAGAGCTTCCGGACACACCTCCTTCAAGTCCCACTCCACTTGACACCTGGGCCTCGAATTCCACCCACTCCTGCAGCAGTTGGAGTGCCGAGACGGTGAGTGTGTGTGTTGAAGAGGGAGTATGAGTAAGAGGCATCAGCGGCGGCCAAGTGTGTCCGGGGGTGGGGGGTGGGAGTTGGGGAGGCAATCACGAGCTAGGGGGGATGAGTAGAGACACTCTAAGTAAACACAATCATCTTGCTCAGGTGAAGCTGTGGGGGTTGCTTACCGTAGCCTAGATATTGTGTTTACACCTTACATAAGAACATAAGAATGAAGGAGACTGCAAGAGACCATAAGGCCTACACTAGGCAGTACCTGACAGTACTGGTTCTCTTATTTCGGTTGCCGTCAGGGTATTCTATTACAATTCTGTTACACTACTACGCTGAATGAGGCGTTATTGTTGTCGTTATTACCCTTACTATTACTATTTTTATTTTGTTGTTGATGATATCATACGGAAACATTATGGCAGCCATTTTGTGGAATCTAATAGACCTCGGGCTGTTTTATTCGGTCAGGGAGCTGATGCCGGCCTCCTCAGTTGAATGAAAATCACAAGAACATAAGAATGAAGGAGACTGTGAGAGACCATAAGGCCTACACTTAGCCAAAACAAAATATATTAGTAATTTGTTGTCAGCACGTAATTATTATCACTATTTATTTTGGTCAGTCTGGATTTCTCCTTGTCTCAGATCATGTGCTTGGCTCGTGACTGACAGCTATCAACCTCACAGATGAGAGCCCGGAGGACATATGGTCCGGTCTATGGGTAATAATGTGAGCTTATACACAGCATAAGAACATAAGAATGAAGGAAACCATAAGGCCTACACTAGGCAGTTCATTGACCATTACCACCTGTCATCCCCATCCATAAAATTGTCTAACCGTTTCTTAAAACAACTGATAGTTTCCATTCGTTGGCCACTCTATTAGTAAACCAATTCTTGCCTATTTCCTTCTTAAATCTAAATTTGTCCAATTTGAATACATTACTGCGAATCCTGCCCTGTTGTCTCAATATGATAACCTTGTTTGCATCACCCTTGTCAAAGCCTTTGATCCACTTAAACACCTCTGTTAGATCACCCTGCACAGAGTGTAAGTTAAGGTGCCTAAGCCTCTCTTCGTAAAGTAAATTTCTGAGCCCATGTACCATTTTGGTCATTCTCGTCTGCACTGATTCTAGTGAATTGATGTCCATTCTATAAGACGGAGACCAAAACTGTACCGCATAGTCAAGGCTGGGTCTAACGCTAGATAGTTTGATAATTACCACTGTGTTTCTATTCGTAACCGTCCTAGCAATGAATCTTAATGCTCTGTTAGCCCTATTCCTGGCGCTAATGCACTGTTTCCTGGATTTAAGGTCAGGACTCACTAGAACTCGCATGTCTCTCTCACATTCAGTTTTCTCTAAAAACGTGTTATCTAAGCTATATATATTTTTTCAGGGTTGTGTAGCCCTACGTTTAGCACGCTGCACTTTGAGATATTGAAGTCCATTTGCCATTTTACCGACCATGTGAACAATTTGTTAAGATCATCCTGCAGATTCTCGGCGTCGTCACCTGACCTAATTAGACGTCCTATTTTAGTTTCGTCCGCAAACTTACTAACATCACTATTAATCCCATTGTTCAAGTCCTTTATGCACATAATAGACAATAAAGGACCCAAAACCAAACCCAAGTAACGGCTTGCAGGACACTGAACATTTCTACTCCGTGAGATAACACTGAGCATTATTTTGTGTGGTTGCGTGTGACTGTCGAGGTGGAAAGAGAGAGAGAGCGTCGAGGTCCAATGTCATTGACAGACTTTCTTTTAGTGTCGTGACCTCACGTCGTCGTCGTCGTTGTCGTCTTTGTTGGTGCTGTCGACACGTATACACACACACACACACTTTTTCATTTATTTATCATTTTTATTATTTCCATTCTAATTTGTTTATTTATTAGTTTATTTAATAGTTTTATTTTAATTTATTTATTCATTTTGTTATTTATTTTATTTATTCATTTATTTATTCATTTTTGGAAACCCTGTAGATTTTTTCACTCGAGAACGAGGACCAAATTGAACGGGGTCCGGACCCTTGAGACCCGTTTTCAAACGGGGGTTCCCCACTCCTCCCTTTCCTCCTCTCTCTCTCCTCTGTAATTGGTTGAAATCGTATGGCGTTACTGAGAACAAACATCAACAAAACACACCGCGGTATTGAGGGGATTGATTTATATGTACACACACACACAACTTCCTCCTGCATTGGGCGAGACTCGAACTCGGATCGTGTAATCAAGAGTGTGTGTGCGTAAGTACACATGTGTACATATACTGTACACTTACCACAAAACCTCATGAGTCATTGTTGGGTGCCCAGGGTATCAGTCGTTATGTTATCACCTGAAATATAAATAAATAAATAAATAATAGGGAGGAGGAGGGGGCGAACATCGTACTTGGTGTGACTTCTCTAAACTGACCAAAAATCGTCTATCGTTAGCCAGAAAAAAACACAAAATATATTAAGTCCGATATGATGCAAGTGAACGGATGATCGTGATAGTTCAAGTAAAATAATTGCATGTCCTGTTCACTTTCAGAGATTCCCGCATAGGGCTAAAACGTCCGGGGTCGAAATGTCCCGGGGCCAAAACGTCCGGGATCGAAATGTCCGCGGGCAAAACGTCTGGGGTCGAAATGTCCGAGGCCGAAATGTCCGCACACGGACATTCCGCCCCTTCCCCCCTTTGAACCAAATAAACTCTTTTGACATTAACCAAAACAAAATCTGATTTATGTATATGTATTTTTTCTACTGTTGATATAAATGTACGGGGTTAGTTCAGTAGAAGCAATTGATTATAGTGGGTATTTCACTCAAAGTAGCTGTTTATAGTTAGTTGTGATTAACTTCGATATAAGTATGTGTCCTATTCGTAATCAAGGAGTCCTGAAATATAAAGGAAATATCGTAATAAAATTATTAAGTCAAATGGGATACTATGATTTATTATTATTATTGAGGGATTTTGTGTGATTGTGAGATTCCTGTAGGAGTGGACGAAGTAATGGGAATGACCGACATGTTAGCCTCCATTTTTTTTTTACTAATATCTCTTCGCCGCTGAATAAATTCGCCGTATCTAAGAGCTCGCCACAACGCTACAGTCGTGTCTCCAAACCTGATGTAGATTTTCGAGGGGAACATGAGTAGCTCCTCGTGCCTCGCCCATCGAAGTCCAACTGTAATGAAAAGGACAGTTTCATTATACTCGAAGGCTCTTCTTTGTAATTAGGATTTTTTGTTGGATGGGATTTGATTAAACTCTGGATTATTTATCAGATGTGGTAATCAATAAGCGATGGGTGCGTATGTATAGCAGTTGCTGCCAGTCGTCGATGCAAGGCAAGCTACGACTGTGAAATATCTAAAATCGGCATTTTTTTTTTTACATATTTATTTATCTATTTCTCTGCTATATCTTTTCGTGTGTTTTTTTATCTCATTGTTTGTTAGCTTAATCTGTTGTTTTCGATATCAAAACCCTAAATTTGATCATTTTATTTCATAGCATTTTATGTCATGTCTTTTCTTTTTCATTAATTTCTTTATTGTTTATTTGTTTTCATAAATAGATTTCCTTTATTTCATTTTATTTCATTTATTAATTTATTTGTTCATTTCGGTTATTAATTCTATTTACTTTGTTTTGTTGTACATGGAAACTTACTATGATCGACATGGCAATATATTAAAGACGACATCACCGATACTACATGAAAAATACGGCCATGTTTACTCAGTATCGGTGACGGTATGGTTGTATTTATGAAATTCGTGTCAATATTTTTCTCTCCTATCCTAATATAACTTAACCTAATCTAACTTATCCTGACCTCATCTGACCTACTCTCACCTAGCCTAATCTCACCTGACCTGAACTCACCTGATCTATCCAGACATCACTTAACCTAACCTAAGATAACCTCAACCTAACCTAACATGACCCAACTTAACCTGACAAAGGATTACAAAGGATTACAAAGGCGGAGCATGCCGACAGGAGACCTTTTGGTCCATATCTAGGTCGGATGCGGAAAAAAATCATAATAATAATGAAATAATAATTATAAAAAAAAACTATAATAATGTATGCAACAAACAAAATACATAAATAAATGCATAGGTATAGTTGAATAACAAACAAACAGGCAAACAGTAAACAACAATAAACCGACACACAACCAATAATAAATTAAAATCAAACAGACAAATGATAACAAAGCAAAAACAAATAATATAAAATAAATTATAATCATTACAGCATCTTGCTTAGGTGTTTATCTAAATGAGTCTTAAAGCTTCGAACTGAACTACATTGCACTACCTGTGCAGGAAGTTTATTCCATTCATTAACTACACGGTTGGCAAAGTTGTTTCTACCTACTTCCAAATTGAATCTATTTCCGGATAGTTTGAGACCATTGTTTCTTGTCTGATTCTCATTCAATGTGAAAATTTTGTCACTTATGATGTTGTCAATTCCCTTTAGAATCTTAAAGACCTGTATCAAGTCACCTCTGAGTCTACGCTTTTTTAGGGAAAACAGATTCATATGTTTTAGTCGATTTTCGTATGATTTTCGTATGACTTACCCTAACTTGACCTAAACTTACTTTAACCTGAACTCATCTAAACCAACCTACCTTAACTATACATCCCAACGCGACCTAACTTAATCTAACATGACCTTCTTTAACCTGACCTATCCTAACTTAGCCTAAGCTTACTTCTCCTGACCTAACTTAACCAAAGTCCTTGTAAAACCCATAAATCGACTGCGAACTCGATAACATCGTATTGATTTGCTGAACTGGCGAGCTGGATCGCCGTTCCCACCCCCACCACCACACCGTCTCCCGTCAGTCGAAAAAATATAATTACAAATTTCTTACCTAACGGGTCCTTTCCCCGCATTAGGATACTTTGGATCCCCAATGTATTTCGGGTGACGTCATGCTCTTCCGTCCTATGATTGGTCTATACTTTTTACGTGTCATGATGAGTTTTGACAATATGTGAAAAGTAGGTTAGGTTAGCTTAGGGAATACTAGGTTAAGTTAGGGAAAGTTAGGTTAGGGAGGATTAAGTTAGGTTAGGGAGGATTAAGTTAGGTTAGGTGAGGTTAGGTTAAGTTTGTTCTTTTGTTCTGAAATCTGGGAAGGGACCTGATTGGGAAAAATTCTATTTCGTGTCAAGAGGAACCCAACAAGTATGAACCCGCGACGACACCAGCGACTTATTTCACCCTTTGGGAAACAGCGATCCTCTCGTTTCCACGACCCGAAGTCGACGAACGAGGAGAAACGATCTCCTCCCATCCTTGGCCTCGAGCAGCGAGATCCTCCACGATCTCAGGTGAGGAGAGGGTGCTGACTTCGGAGAAGGAGATCGAGAAAAAGGGGGAGTGATGAGAGTATGTATGTAATTGGCAGTTGGCGACAAATCTGTCAAAAGAAACCATACAAAGATGGAGTCTTTATTAGTACGACATTTCACTTGTTACAGCGTCCTCACATTCTTTTTTCATTTATATATTTTTATTTATTTATCTATTTATTTATTTACTTATTTTCTTATAATGAGAATATGTACATGGAGGTTGTGGGGATTGGTAATGATATAGTAATGGTTAAGGGCATGTGCGTCCAACGTCTTTCAGTGCCGCGAGTGATCTTCGTTGTCTCAGCGGCCTTGGCAACAGCGGACAAGTCCGCTCGATACACCGGACTTCATCATTTAGACTTGTTAATCAAATTCGCATTTTTCTATGTTTTGGTCTGTGTATTTTAATCAGTGTATTCGGTTTTAGAAATCTTCATTGGATGTTTGTCGTGAGTTTTAATGTCTTTGCAAGGGATTTTTTTATTCAGTTGATCTGTTATGGTTATTTTAAACAATGCATGTTCTTGAAGAAATATGATATTTATACAGTTCGTTTTAATTCTCAGATATTTTTGTGTGATTTGTTCAAATGATGTTTAATTTTTAACAAAAAAATTATTCTGTCTTCTCTGTATTGTATATACTGTCACTGGATGTGTAGTGTTAAAGTTTATATTTTGTATTATACCCAAATTCTCTCTGTATTCATTACAAACTTTACTATTATTTTATGTGGCCGATGAACTAACTGTTGTCAGGTGTAGGCGTGCGTGAGTGAGCGAATGGGTGTAGGCGTGAGTTGGTGAGTAAAGGTTTAAGTTAACCAAATGTAAACTAGTTGGCACCAAAGTGTGTGAATCTGGATGCTAATTCCTTAACTTTGTCCCACATGCATATATTCAGCAATCCTCTGCTATTCACTCAAGAACCGGAAGTGACGCCATGTTGGATTCTGTTAACATGCGGTTAGGCTAATTCAGACCCAGGCCTTTGCTTAATGGAAAACGAAATAATAATATATATATATATATATACTGTATATATATATATATATATATATATATATATATATATATACATACATATACAGGGTTAGGCAAAAGTCGCTATACATAGGACAATTTTTATCGTTTTTAATAAACAACTTTTAAGAACTGCATTTATTTAATTGGGTTTATATGGTTACCATTATTTTGAATAAAGTGTCTGAAAAAAAAGGTTAAAATAGTAAAATTGACAAATATTTTTTTTTTTTATGTATGGCGACTTTTGCCTCACCCTGTATATATATATATATATATATATGTATATATATATATATATATATATATATATATATATATATATATATATATATATAATTTTGATGACAGTCGCATGTAGGATTCGAACCCACTGCTTTCGGCCACCAGTAAGATTACCTTCAGAGCCTTTACCCACTCCACCACAGAGACTGATAGCCTCTGTGAAGGTAATCTGGTAATCTTACGGCTGGCCGAACCCAATGGGCTCGAATCCTACATGCGACTGTCATAAAAATTATGAGATTAATGTCGCTTTCACTAGCGAATTTTTCTCATGTGTATATATATCTATATATATATATATATATATATATATATATATATATACGTATATATATACATATATACATACATATATATATATATATGTATATATATATATATATATATATATATATTCAGATAAAACATTGTCTTATCCAAGCAGAAAGTTTAAACATTGTTTATAAAGATTCAAGTTCTAAAGGTGAAACATGGTTGTATCTTCTTTAACACTAAAAACACACGCAAAAACTCAGAGAAAATATCTTCAGTCTTAACGTATGGACACACATGATGTAAATACCACATTATGGAGATTGTGACAATAAAGGTTACCTCCTGTCGTCAGCCAGAACAAAATATGTTAACTTTGCCATACAGGCGATTTTGAGAGATATTACAGTGGATTACAAAAGCGAAGTCTAGCGATTCGCGAGACCTTTTAGTCCTTAACAAGGTGGAAGGAGAAGGCGAAAAATAGAAAAATAGATTTTAAGAAAGTACATTTTTATATGTTTTTCAGCTGGATAAAAAAAAGCAATTATGCTTTACTCCATTCCTCTTTCAAGAAACTTTATTCCCCTCAATGAATGGAATAGACTTAGTAACCATGTAGTGAGCTCTGAAACAATTGGTTGTTTGAAGAGAATATGAGATAACTTTATGGGTAGAAATAGCAGGTGGTAATGAAAATGGAACTGCCTAATGTAAGCCTTATGGTCTCCTGCAGTCTCCTCCATTCTTATATTCTTATGGGCTACGAGCTTAGCGTGCCAGGCCCGTGAATTTCGTTGTCAGCTCGTGGGCGGAGCTCCGTGGGGTGCTACGCTACACTTTGTATCGATATCTTAGGTGAGACTCGAGTGATTTATTTCTGAATTTAATAAAAAAAAATCGCCTGACGACTGCCAGAAAAAAAAGCTTTGAAGTATCT
>NC_134787.1:24239342-24251842 GCF_046742065.1 Oratosquilla oratoria
TATTTATTTATTTTATTTTTCTCCTCCTTCGTGCATTCTTTGTGCCCGCCTGCCAGATGCGTCGATGTAGGAAGCAGCTTCCTCGTCTCTCTTTTCCAATTCGTTCCATTGACCGTGTATAATCCCACTCCTCCGTCCCAATTATCGGACTTCTTGAGATTAAAGCGACTTTTTTTTCCAAGATCAAAAACGTCAGAAAGCGGTTAACATGGCACTGTACTATTGACTATTTTTGGCGATACTCGTTAAAGACTATCCATTCGGGCGGCAGATGATTTTAGTCGGTTGAGGGGTATCTATAGATTTTTCTTTTCTCCTGTAATTTACATTTTACTATTCGACACCTCCATTAACTCACTTCATATTAGACCCCGAGACCTCTGATGACCCGGCCCCTGGGCTTGAGAGGAACTCCATGACTGAGCTTGATGTTTACATCAATCACAGAGATTATTTACTCTCGTGGTTTTGGGCCCATACCTCTGTATACGCTCCTCTTGCCTATGTTTACATGGGGCACGTCTGTGTACGTGTATGTACGTGTGTGTACGTCTGTGTGTGTGTGCACATGAGGCACCTCATCTTCGCACAGTGCCTCACGGTACACCTGTTATAACAAACTCGGTGGGGGTGGGGGCTTTCGACCCCCCTCCCTCTACAGATCGAGAAAGCCCCCCCCCCCCACACGCTTAGGGTCCCGTCTCCTTGAATGAAGTCGATTGCCGTCTGTCTTGGGGAAATGTGTGACATACTTTTGGATTTGTCTGTAGGGATCGCTCGTTCTTGTATCGACGTACACAGACGATGGCTTCGTCTCATATGGGCTTCTGCACTTTATCAGCGCTTCTCTCCTTATCTTGCACCAAAACTTTCATTATGACAATTTAACATTGTGCTGTTACCCTCTCGGATAATTGGGTGTGTGCGTGTGTGTATGTGCATGTGTGTGTATGTGCGTGTGTGTGTGTGTTTGTGTGTGTATGTGCGTGTGTGTGTGTTTGTGTGTGTATGTGCGTGCGTGCATGTGCATGTGTGTGTGTTTATATGTGTATGTGCGCATGTGTGTTTATGTGCGTGTGTGTGTGTTTGCGTGTATACATGTGTGTGTATGTGCGTGTGTGTTTGTGTGTTTATGTGTATCTGTGTGTGTGTGTTCGCGTGTGTATGTGCGTGCGCGCGTGTGTGTGTGTGTGTCTGTGTCTGTGTGTGCGTGTATGTGAACATGCCGGGTGTTCTGTGCGTGTAGACGCACTTGCATTTCCTGTTTCCATAATTGTTGCCTAAATATAGATCATAAATGACTCTTCCCCTCTGTGAGCTCAACCTTGACCCGAGGTGCTTCCACGATCCCCGTTTGGCGTGTCGTCTGCTTCAGAGGAAACACGGAAAAGGAATTTATCAGTTGTCTTCCGTCAGGGTGAAAGTCTCATCATTTCAGGGATCACGGATGCAAATGTTTATTCCTTCGAAGTTGCAATGTATAGGCAGCAGTGATACAAATGTTTTTATTTTATGTTTTCATAATTGAAGAAATATCAGTCGTCTTCGTTCTAGTGAAATTCATATATAAGGGATCTCAGACGCAAATGTTTAGTTTTTCGTAGCGGTAGGGTATAGGGAGCAGTGATGTAAATTATTTTCTTTTATTATTTTATCTTTATCCAAAATATACCAGTTGTCTACGTTCGAGTGAAACGAAAGTATAAGGGATCACAGATGCAAAGGTTTACTTTTTCGTAGCTGTTGGGCATAGGGAGTAAAAATGCAAATGTTTAATAGCAGTACAAAAATACACAAAAGAAAGTGGTGATACAAAGTTCAGTATTTAAGTGACGTAAATATTTATTCACCCAAGTCTTGGGGCGAGCAAGTGGCGTATATGTAAATGGGGATATGTTGACATGAAAAAACGTAATATGAATATTTGATATCGTGAAGATTTTCAACTGATTGATGGTAAAATACTTTGATGATTAATGAAGAAAATTATCTTTATATTCCGTAGTTACAGTGAAATAGTGTTATGTAAGGAGAACAGTGAAATGGAAGCAGAACAGTGTTACAGTCCATCACTGACACAACTGGCTGGTGCAATTGGTCAGTGAAACAGGTGGAGTGAAACGTTGTTGCACTGCAGTGGCATAGCCGAGCAGTGAAATAAATGCCCGGTGCCAAGATTCTGGTGCTGTTTCCGTATGGTCACCGAATCTCATTAAAGACATTGACAGACTGGAAAAAGTACAACGGCGAGCCACAAAACTGATTCCAAATATCAAAAATAAATCATACGAAAATCGACTTAAGCACATGAATCTGTTTTCCCTAAAAAAGCGTAGACTCAGAGGTGACTTGATACAGGTCTTTAAGATTTTAAAGGGAATTGACAACATCAAAAGTGACCAAATTTTCACATTGAATGAGAATCAGACAAGAAACAATGGTCTCAAACTGTCCGGAAATAGATTCAATTTGGAAGTAGGTAGAAACAACTTTGCCAACCGTGTAGTTAATGAATGGAATAAACTTCCTGCACAGGTAGTGCAATGTAGTTCAGTTCGAAGCTTTAAGAATCATTTAGATAAATACCTAAGTAAGATGCTGTAATGATTATAATTTATTTTATATTATTTGTTTTTGTTTTGTTATAATTTGTCTGTCTGATTTTCATTTATTATTAGTTATATGTCAATTTATTATCATTTACTATTTACCTGTTTGTTTGTTATTCAACTATACCAATGCATTTATTTATGTATTTTAATTGTTATTTACATTGTTATAGTTTTAATTTATTATTAATATGATTTTTTTTTTTTTTTTTTTTTTTTTTTTTTTTTTTTTTTTTTTTTTGCATCCGACTTAGATATGGATCAAAAGGTCTCCTGTCGGCATGCTTTGCCTTTGTAATCCTTTGTAAAGTGCACTGTAGCAGTGAGATTGGTGGTAATAAAGTGGTAGATACTTGACCGAATCAAAGTAGATTTCTCTCTCTCTCTCTCTCTCTCTCTCTCTCTCTCTCTCTCTCTCACTCTCTCTCTCTCTCTCTCTCTCTCTCTCACTCTCTCTCTCTCTCACTCTCTCACTCTCTCTCTCACTCTCTCTCTCTCTCACTCTCTCTCTCTCTCACTCTCTCTCTCTCTCTCTCTCTCACTCTCTCTCTCTCTCTCTCTCTCTCTCTCTCTCTCTCTCTCTCTCTCTCTCTCTCTCTCTCTCACTCTCTCTCTCTCTCTTTCTCTGGGTCCATCCATTTAATGCAATGATAAAATATTCTCTTGCTAATACGTTCTGTTACGAATGAGATTCAAATCTGTGGAAATGTTGCGAGCAAATACAATTGGTGTAAAATTTGCATGATGCAAATGTGTAATTGAGTAAATGTGGTGATATTTAGGTGTAAGCGCGTTTCACAGCAAATATGTAAATGCTTCAATGTTGTGAAAGGCTTCCTTGGTAATAATGGTGATATTTTCTATGGTGCAACACTGGTGTTAATATCATACAAGGCTGATGTGACAGTGGTGTAAATCCGGTGTTAAAACGGTGTAAATAAAAGGGCATGATATTTGTAAACGCATTTTATTAACAACGAGCGATGGTGTACGAGTAGTACAAGACTGTTGACTGGTGTAAACGTGTTGTACTACATTGGTGCAAGAATACGATGCTTTAAGCACTCGAGGCAGGTGAGAGAGAGTGGTGGTAACTGGACACAGTGGTGCAAGACTGCGATGGTGCTGGTGTATAAAGGCATGTGCCTCTTTAATGTTTCCGTTGGTTCCACGCTTCCAACAGTGGTAAATGTCAAAGGGAGGTTGCTACGCTAGAGAGGAGGAGGAAGAGGAGGAGGAGGAGGAGGAGGAAGAAGAGGACTACAAATACGGGCCGGGGAGAGGGGTGGGACCCAGGATGGAGTGAAGAAGGAGGGAGAGAGGAAAAGAAAATAGTTTATCACCAGAAAACGAGACTTTATCAATGTAAACAAATGGTCTCGTAGTATGACGACATGACGTCACTCTCCGTTGTCCAGTTCTCACAGAGTACAGTGACGTCAGTGGATCGCCTTGGGCTGTTACGTATATTTTTCATCTAAAATATCATAATGAGTATAATCAATATAAAAATAATTATTAAACTCACTATAATGTTTCATATACATACGACTTAAGCATCAAAACAATGCAGAGCTTATAACTGGAATGCCGTCTCCTCCATTCCCTCCTTTCCTCCCTCTCTTCCTTTCCTCCATACCCTCTTTTCATCCTTTCCCTCCTTCCCTCCCTCCTTCCCTCCTTTCCTCCCTTCCCTCCTTTCCTCCCTCTTTCCTTTCCTCGCTTCCCTTCATTCCTCCCTTCCCTCCATTCCTCCCTTCACTCCATTCCTTTCCTCCTTCTTTCCCCTCCTCCCTCATTCTCGCCCTCCCTCCCTTACTCCCTCCTTTCCTCCCTTCCTCCACATTTTTTTTCTTCTCCTTCGATGAGGAGGGAGTGAGGGAGGGAGAGAGGGAGAGACCAAGAAATATTAGTTCTTGTAAAATGTGTCCCTTTATTCGTCGCTAAGGATTGTTCTCTCTCTCTCTCTCTCTCTCTCTCTCTCTCTCTCTCTCTCTCTCTCTCTCTCTCTCTCTCTCTCTCTCTCTCTCTTTCTCTTTGTTTGGGGAGCTATTTTGGGTCCTTCCCACGCACGATATGCCACGGAGGGCTCTTCCGGAAGCTCGCACTCGGTACCTTTGTCCTTGTAGAGGGGGACACTAACATACAGAAGTAGAGAGACGGTATGGAAGAAAAGAGGGGTGATAGAACGAGAAGAAAAAGAGATAGAAAAGAGAGGGGGAGAGAGCTAAAAGAGAGAAAGGTAGAGAGAGCAAGAAGAGAAAGAGGGAAACATCTAGAAGAAAAAGAGGGAGAGAGCTAAAAGAGAGAAAAAAGACTAGAAGACTTAGAGGGAAAGAGAGCTAGAAGAGAAAGGAGGAACGAAGACTAGAGAGCGCTGGAAAAGAGGGACAGGAGGAAAGAGCTAGAAAAGAGAGGAAGCGAGCTAGAAGAGAGAGATGGAGAGAGCTAAAAGAGAGAGGGAGAGAGAGCTAAAAGAGAGGGGGAGAGAGAGCTGGAAGAGATAGGAGGAGAGAGCTAGAAGAGAGAGGAAGAGAGGGCTAGAAGAAATAGGGGGAGAGAGCTCGAAGAGAGAGAAAGAGAGAGCCAGAAGAAAAGGAGAGCGAGCTAGAAGAGAAAGGGGGAGATGGCTAGAAGAGAGAGAGAGAGCTGGGAGAGAGGGAGAAAAGCGGATTGTTATTGGTCGTATCTAGCACATAAGGCAAAGGTGACGATCTGGGTAGAAATGGAAGGCCTCCAGGTATTTCTCTCTCTCTCTCTCTCTCTCTCTCTCTCTCTCTCTCTCTCTCTCTCTCTCTCTCTCTCTTTTTTTTTTTTTTCCTCACTTGAACTAGATGTTTACAACAAATTGTTTGACTTTTCCGTGACGCAAGAGGCACTTGTTTGCGACAACGTGAACGTCACAGAGTTACGTCACACGTCTGTGTGACAAAAGAGACGTTAACTTGCTTATTGGAGACACGTGGTGGGTGGGTGGGTCGGTTCGTTCACATGACATATTGTTTGCCCTCGTCTTCATCCATTTTTTTCTTGTTTTTATTTTTTCATGTTTTGTTTTTCTTTTCTTTTCTTTTCTCTTCTTTTCTTATCTATGTTTTATTGTTCCTCCTTTTCTTTTCATTTTTTTTTTTCTGTTTTCTTTCCTTTCATCTTTCCTGTTCATTTCTTTTTTCTATTCTATTTTTTATTTTTTATTTTCTCAACCCGGTACCGCTCTCTGCAAGCGATTTTATTCACACGCACACACACACACACACACGCACATACACACGCGCACACACGCGCGCGCGCGCACACACACACACGCACACACACACACACACACACACACACACACACACACACACACACACACAAACATACGCATACACACGCATACACACCTACACACATACACAAACACACGCATACACACACACACACACACACACACACACACACACACACACACACACACACACACACACACACACACACACACAAACATACGCATACACACGCATACACACATACACAAACACACGCATACACACACACACACACACACACACACACACACACACACACACACACACACACACACACACACACACACACAACATGAAACTCTACAGCTGAGCCAAAGCTGCCCAGCTTTGCTTTTGTGAGCAGAACAAAGGCAGCTGTGCGGACAGCCGTGTATCGCAGCTGCCGACAGCCGCACCACAAAACAGAATATTACAAGCCGCTGTAGTGGTTGTCCCGTATTGTGGGGAATTGAGTGAGCCCTCCCCTCTATGGACCAGACCCACGTAGCGTTTTCTCTCGTGCTACACATTATCGGCTTGGCGAGGATATTGAGGATCTTGGGAAGCTCTAAATACCCCGATACTTTAGTGCCATGGCTCCTAACCTGGGGTTACCTGTACACCAAAAAGGGTATATTTACCATAAGAAAGCAAAATGTGCATTCATTGTAACCTACTAATTGACATTACTAATTTGAATTAAAAAAAGTACCTTTGTTCAGTAATTGAATATATCTAATAATTTCTTTGCAAGGTTTGCATCACTAATTCTTTTCATATGTTTGCATTGTATTTGTATTGGCTGGGAGTACGATAATTTATTTTTTTATTTTGTTTGTTTATTTATTATTATTATTATTATTATTATTATTATTATTATTATTATTATTATTATTATTATCATTATGCAGATATATATATATATATATATATATATTTTTTTTTTTTTTTTTTTTTTTTTTTTTTTTAGATAGATACATAGATAATCAAGGGGTACAGGCACTGAAAAAGGTTAAGGACCACTGGCTTAATGCATAATAGTGATGGGTCATTTCAAGAAGTACTTCGAAGGATTGGCATTGCCCAATGGTGTTATGGGATCGTTTAACCAGAGTATATGTCATTGTCGTTATTTATACAGGAGAACTAAGATTCGAACCTTGAAGTCACTTGTGCTCCCTGTCTTGCTGTACGGCTGTGAGACATGGGCGTTGATTGCCGACTTCAAGATGTCTTTGGCACTAACTGCGTATCGGAGACTCCTGGTGTATCGCTGGATTGACTTCGTATCAACCCAGAGACTGTACTGTGAGACTCAGTCTAGGCCAGTTACCTTCAGTATAATTCGTGAACGTCAACTCTGTGATGGTGATCCTATTCAGCGTTGTCTCAACAAGAGACAACCCTCGATGGAGGAGACGAAGGAGACGCCCAAAGAATTCATGACTCGGGCAAGTGGATCGAATCTGTTGAGCGATGTTTGGAGTGGAAAAGGAGGGTGGCTGCATGGGAGCTTGCTCGGAAAGATCATGGGGAGTGGTGTTGGCGTGTGAGTGAAACAACGCGATATGTATATATTATATATATATATATATATATATATATATATATATATATATATTATAATATACAATAATTCCTATACAACAAAAGTTATTTCGTGTGAACAAAATTATATTAATCCAACAGTGAAAAATACATTTGCACAGGTCTGATACAGGATGGGTCATCTTTCGATGTCCCCAAAAGTATATATTAAAGTCTGTCATACTATTATGATTGGAACAAAATAGCCACATTACCGTGCCATACATATATGCATATATATGTATGTGCAGAAATTATGATAATTCTTAGTTATACAAAACAACTAGGAAGTAAAATGTTTACATCTGCCTTGTTTACATTTCCCTTGTTTACATGTACATTGTTTACATGTACATTGTTTACATGTGCCTTGTTTACATGTACATTGTTTACATCTGCCTTGCTTACATCTGCATTGTTTACATGTGCCTTGTTTACATCTGCATTGTTTACATCTGCATTTTACATCTGCCTTGTTTACATGTGCTTTGTTTACATCTACATTAAACTAATTCATTTTCCGTCTACACAATTTGACGAGCGTCTAAAAGGCCAAAATTTTTACAAAAAATGAAGAGCCCGCAGAGAGCTGATCCGAAAAAAGCGAAAAATATTTTAGTTCAAAGTGAAGTTCATGCGAGGCAACTTATAATGAAAGAAATTACAAAATAGTATAAACAATATTAACATCAATAATAATGATATTAATGATATCAATAATGATAGTAATAACAGCAATAATGATAGTAATAATAATAATAATAATGATAATAATAAGTATTAATAACAATGATAAAAACAATAAAAACAGTGATAATAATGATTATGATATCAATAATAACAATATTTATGATAGCATGTTGAATCATCTCCTATATACCATTCTGTATTATATTATCTCTCACATATCACACAAAAAACACCATATTCTATCATAACATATTGTGAAGAGAGAAGCTTTTCCAAATATGGAGGTTCGTGCTTTCTCTGCAATTAAGCGGCCCGATCACGCGATCGTTCGATGTGAAGGCCAGCACTCAGCTGCAGCACAGCTGATCCGCGCATGGAGCGGGTTATAACACTGGGCTATTTTTCCTCCGACCTCCGACTCATTGGCGGTCCCGCCCACCTTCAGCACTTTCTCCGCCGTCGAATGACTGCGTCATACTATTTTGTTTTCTTAACAATTTACAAAGAATGTTATTTGATAAGCTGGAGGAAAATTATTTTCCTCCAGGATGTCAGAATCCTTCCCGAAAGCTACTGACTGCACATCTGCTCCAACAGCCGGGGAAAAAATTGCCCAGTGTGATAACGCCTCATTCGAACCAGAAATGAGATGATGAAGTTTACCACAAGGCTGGCGGTGGGTCAGATAGATAATGCAGCTGCTCACTGCAGCTTCACAGCTTGGGTGAATGGGACCAGCTGTGGCTTTGGCTAAACCGATGATTTCCACCCTTACCCTCAGCCCCGCGGGGACGGGGGAAGGGGGGCAGTGGGGGCGTCGTCATTGCCAGTTAGGCCTCGGGGGCGCGGAATGTTTTCACACACCCATACAGGGCGGGAGCCACAAGCTGGGGTCGTACGTCCTTCTATCTCTCTCTCTCTCTCTCTCTCTCTCTCTCTCTCTCTCTCTCTCTCTCTCTCTCTCTCTCTCTCTCTTCTATCTCTATATCTTTCTATATATATAATATTTTCTCTCTTCTCTCTCCCTCTCTCTCTCTCTCTCTCTCCCTCTCTCTTTTCTATCTCTATGTCTTTCTATATGTATATAATCTTTTCTCTCTCTTCTCTCTCTCTCTTTATTTTCTATCTCTATGTCTTTCTATATATATGATTTTTTCTCTCTCTCCCCCTCTCTCTCTTTTCTATCTCTTTGTCTTTCTCTGTATATAATCTTTTCTCTCTCTTCTCTCTCTCTCTCTCTCTCTCTCTCTCTCTCTCTCTCTCTCTCTCTCTCTATTTTATCTCTATCTCTTTATGGATAATATTTTCTATCTCTTCTCTGTCTCCCTCCTCTTCTTCTTCTCTTTCTTCTCCCCTCCTTTCTCTCTTTCCCCCTCTCTCTCTCTCTCTCTTTTTCTCTCTCTCTGCCACCTTCGCAGCAGCTTTGCAGCAAAAGAATGTGGCGTGAAGGACAGCTGGATGAAGGGGGCTTGAGAGCAGCTGCATGGTGGTTCCGGATAGCAGCTGGTTTTAGAGCTGCCCCAGACCAGCTGCTATGTGCTCAGACTTCTCTCTTTTTGGATAATGCTTCCATAATCTAGAAAATTCCAAAAACCAGAAGTAGTTTCTAAATATTTTTTGTACAAGTTTTTTTTTTTTTTGCCATTTTTTATTAACCAGTACACTGCTGTGGCTCACTGTATGCATGTCGTGAAAGCAAACGTCAAGCTATTTTATTACACAGCTGAAGGATATTTTGTGACGTATACAAAAGTCGAATAACGTATTTGTGTGACCTGTGACGTCATAATTTATCTTTTGGAAACGTGACGTCATCGGCCTAATGAAGAACGGTAGGCCACCGGCCTCTGACGTCATTAGTCTCATCAGAATTAATGACGTAATTGAACACAGTGACGTTATCGGCCTGTGACGTCATACTTATAAAAATAATTGCGTAATTTTTCTAATGGAGAAAAGTTACGTCATTACTGGTCTTATAAAAACCAATGAAATTATTGCCCTAATGGAGAACAGTGACGTCATCGGCCTATGACGTCATCACTGGTCTTATGAAGAGCAATGACGTTATTGGCCTTATGGAGAACAGTGACGTCACCGGTTTGTGACGTCATCACTCGTCTTGTAACGTTACTGACCTCGTAGAGGCTCCCAGCGACCATAGGGCATCCATAGATAGATCTAGAACGGGACTGTGTGTGGGTGTGATTCACCATGGTCTTGGATCACGTGTTGGACTCGTGATCGACAGCTATTTCCCTTTCAGAAGCTAGCTCAGAGCTCATATATTACCGATCTATGGGTAATGATGTCACTTTACACGCAAACACACACCCAACTCTCCGCAAACGAAAGTTGGAGTAACGACCCGTAGCGCAGCGATACTGAAATAATTTCAACCCTGGGCGGGATTCGAACCCGGACCGCCGTAATGGCAGCCGGGAACTCTAATCACTGCGCCACGAGTCGTGTGTGTGTTTGTGTGTGTGTGTGTGTATCTGTGTGTGAAAGGAGATGGTAGCCTGAAAAAGAAGTCTTAATGAAGGACATGGGCTGACAAAGAACTCGGTTACGGAGAGAAGGAACGCCCACTTTGGGCGTAGGAGTCTTCACATCTGCAGTGCGGGCGTCCCCCACGCGCCCGCAGCCCACACGCCCGTAACCTCCACCCCCACCCCCACCCACCCACACCCTCCTTTCAGCTAAATAAAGACGTTTGTGTTTGAATGAACACACACACAAACATACACACAACTCGTGGTGCAATGGTAGAGTTCCCGGCTGCCACTGCGGCGGTCCGGGTTCGAATCCCGCCCAAGTCTGAAGTAATTTCAGTATCGCTACGCTGCGGGTTGTTACTCCAACTCACATGGGCGGGGAGTTGGGTGTGTCTGTGCGTGTAAGGTCACAGCATTGCCCATAGATCGGTCATATATGAGCTCTGAGTTCTCTTCCGGGAGGGAAATAGCTGTCGATCACGAATCCAACAAGTTATCCAAGACTATAGTGAATCACACACACACACACAACTGAATAAAATCCTCTGGTATCAGCTTGAAGAATGATGGCGAAGTGTATTACTGAGATCACATTTAATGGTTCCATGCAGGACCTCCATTCTGTCCTTTAGCTGGACGATGCCACCCTTGTGCCTCAACCTGGTGTCTTTTGGGAGTCTTTGGTGTTTATTGAAACGAAACCACAAGACCTTGTCGCTGAATTGAAATATAATAGACTGTTCCTTTGGGCCCAAGCTCGCGCGCGCACACACACACACACACACACACACACACACACACACACACACACACACACACACACACACACACACACACACACACACACACATACACACACACACACACACACACACACTCTTATATATATATATATATGTATATATATATATATATGTATATATATATATATGTATATATATATATATATATATACATACATACATACAGACACACACACATGCACACACACATACACACACACACTCATATACAGACACACGCACACACACATACACACGCACACTCGTACACACACACACACACACACACACACACACACACACACACACATAGACACACACACACACACAAACACACACACACATTAGACTGTTCCCCTCAAGACTCTTACCTATGGCCTAAACAGTGGCACCTTTGCCCTATGTACTAGGGAAGCCTGGGTAGTCTGGTGGTCGTGGGAACCTCCTAACCGTCTTCATTCTCACGAGATGGACGACACGCCACATAGCCATAACACACCACATAATTTATGAGGTGAGTACTTTGGACTGTGGTAGTCTATGAGGAGTGTGTGTGTGTGTGAGTGTGCGTGTGTGTATGTGTGCATTTACCTAGTTGTATTATACAGGAAGAGAGCTATGCTCGTAGTGACCCGTCTTTGTATCTTTCAGCATCTAGTTTGTTCTCAAATTCCTAGATGGTTTTTTGCACACAGTGTTGCCTCGTCCAATTTGTTCCAGATATCTACCACTCTGTGTGGGAAACTATTCTTTTTCAGATCTCTTCTATAACTATCCTTTTTGAGTTTCTTTTCATGTCCTCTTGTTATTCTCTTGTCCCACTTTTATTCTATATTGTATATTATTTGTTTATTTGTTTTGTTATCATTTGTCCGTTTGTTTATTATTATTTAGTTATATCTCAATTTATTATTATTTACTATTTACCTGTTTGTTTATTATTTAACTATAGCTATGCATTTATTTATGTATTTTATTTATTATTTACATTATATAGTTTTTATTCATTCATTTACTTGTTTATCATTATTATGATTTTTTTCGCAT
>NC_134787.1:24257198-24269698 GCF_046742065.1 Oratosquilla oratoria
TAGAATATACAAGTATATTGTAACAGAAGTCGTTTCTACTCAAACGAGGTAGCAAAATCAAGTAGCATGCTAGCCCAATGTGCCGACACCTGAAGACAGCGATGGAGCAATGGGAGACTTTAAGACCGAAGAATGGGTCAGGAAGACGCCTTCGGTGGGGTCAAAATAATTTATAAATAAGTAGATAAGTAATATATATATGTATATATATATATATATATATATATATATATATATATATATATATATATATATATATATATATATTTCATTAAGTTGTAGAAATTGTGTGTGCGTGTGTGTGTGTTTACTTAATTGTAATATACAGGAAAGGAAGCTGCCACCTACTCTCTTAGGTTCTCGTCTCTCTTCTTCCTTCTATCATAATTAGTTTTAAATATATTTGGATTAAGGTGTTCCTTTTAGTTTTAGATTCGGTTATGACGTTACAATGAATTATATTTATTTCTTTTTTTTCCTTTATTTCAGAAGTTGACGCATCTATACGGAAAACTGTTTCTTGATGTGCTTCAGGTATGTAGACTTCATCTCGTTCCCACGACTTTGCGACGTGTAAATAGTATTAATAATAATAATAATAATAATAATAATAATAATAATAACTAACAATTATAAGATTAATGATAATCTGTTTATTGAGTTGATAATGCTCACTATTGACGAAATGGCACCGTTCTTGTAGCGATCAGTCCTCGGTACTCTGATGGGCTCAATTTTGTTGCCTTGTCTTGTAGCGTGGCATGGTGGGGGAGCGTCAGATGGGAGGAAGTGTGTCTGCGTGTGTGTGTGTGTGTGTGTGTGTGTGTGTGTGTGTGTGTGTGTGTGGTCCAACGTCACGTAGCCTACTCCCTTGTTTGGGGTCAAGAGGACGGTGCCTTACGAAGGACTTTGGTTTAGGCGGTTGAGGACTGTGATACTAACTTCTGCCCCGCGACCGGGACTCGAACCCGCACTCTTGACCTTCCAGGATGGTTAGCATCCGCGCACGCTACCACTGAACCACAACGGGTCATAGGGTCTGCATTTATGCGCATTTATTAAGAAATAATTATTATTTTCAAGTACATGAGGTACAATGTACATTAGTACAGTATACCCATGCATATGTACACACACATTCCCATGTACACGTGTGTACCAGGAGCCATGTGCACAATGTGTACATGACGCTATCCTCCCCAAAAGCTCTTCTTCCCTTCGTCACCTACGTAAGTCGAGGGGGTACGCGACCCCACCCCCCCCCCGCCTCCTCCCCTTAATCCCAAATTTTCCTTTGGCATCTAACAAAAAAAACCGCTGTCACTAGCCCAAGTCCTCTGACAATCTCTCTCTTCTCTCTCTCTCTCTCTCTCTCTCTCTCTCTCTCTCTCTCTCTCTCTCTCTCTCTCACTCTCTCTCTCACTATTCTCTCTCTCTCTCACTATTCTCTCTCTCACTATTCTCTCTCTCTAATGGAACGTCTACTCTCTTCCGAGACGCCGCCCAGTACCCTATTCCATACTCAGATCCCAATCCCCCCCCCCAACTGCCAGGGAAGTGGGGTGGGGAGAAAGGGGAGGAAGAATTTAGGTTGTAGTAGGCTACCCACTGTAGAAGAGTGAGTATCCTTTGCAACGCTGTGTGACGTCATCGATTTCCTTTGTTGTGGTCTGAAGAAGGTATCTGGACCCGTGTGTCTCCGTATCAACACTCGCTACTCTCTCCATTAGTGTCTTTGTTCTCCTCCCCCCCCTCCCCCACCACCACCACCACCATTCCCCACCTCCACCCTACAGTAACACCAAAACATTATCTTTCTATTCATCCAGGCTTGAGAGAGAGAGGAAGAGAGAGAGAGAGAGAGGGAGAGAGAGAGAGAGAGGGAGAGAGAGAGAGAGAGGGAGAGAGAGAGAGTGAGTGGAGGGAGAGACAGACGGACAGAGAAAGAGAGGGGGAGAGAGATAGAGACAGAGAAAGAGAGGAGGGAGAGAGAGAGAGAGGGGAGAGAAAGAAAAAGAAAGAGGGGAGAGAGAGAGAGAAAGAGAGAGGGGAGAGAGAGAAAAAAGAAAGAGGAAAAAGAGAGGGGAGAGAGAAAAAAGAAATAGAGAGGGGAAAGAGAAAGAGAGAGAGAGAGAAACAGAGAAAGAGAGGGAGGAGAGAGAGAGAAAGAGTGGAGAGAGAAAGAGAAAAGCTGAGAGAGAGAGGGTGTAAAAGAGGGAGAGACAGAGAAAGAGAGAGGAGACAGAAAAAAAAGAAAGGGAGGAGAGAGAGAGACAAAGAGGAAAGAGGGGGAAAACTCGAAAGGGTTTGTACCCCTGTTTGCAGACTTGGCTACATCCATCGACACAGTTGATTTGATCGGTTAATTTCGGTGTGCATGAATATTTAATGGCCGATGTTTCATCATTCCCCCCCCCCCCATCGCCGAGATTTTTAAGAAGAGGCGATGGCATCATCCAACTGTATCATTGGGTCTAACGAGGTGGTAGGCAGAATTGCCAATCGATGTAGTTTGTCCGCGGGGTGGTAATCAGGAGTACCAACTGCTGGTGCCCCTCAGTCTCGACAATTCATTGTTAACCACACGATTTATTTTATTTTATTATTTCTATTTTTATTATCTGATTATATACTGTCTCCGCGCATTTTTATTTTTTCATTTTATTTTTTTTTTTTTTTTTTTTTTTTTTTTTTACCATAAATACTTTCCCTCAGTCTGGTCTCCATCCCTCTCCCTTATCTCCACCATACGTCTCCAACACTCCCCTCGTGTCATCTCCAGCACTGATATCTCCCCCCACATTACCACCACCATATAGGATTTCGACTCTTATCTCCAACAATCTCTTGTCTCCATCATGTGTGACGTCACTCCTTTCTCCAACACCTTGTGTCTCTTCACCAACGCTCATAATCTTGTTCTCCACTTTCACCATTTTCGGGAACGCCCTGATATGCAACCTGAACCCATAGTACTGTTCATTTGCATATTGACATCAGTGATACATTACTTTTTTTTTTTTTTTTTTTAGTGGACACATTTTTTTTATCAATATTGTGTCACAATATGTAAGTGCATTTCTTCCTTTCCATGATTCTCTCAATATTTTCTTTACATTGTCAATAGTATTGTGGAATACGGATTATTGCTCAGTGTTATTGGTCGTATATGTGGTTTAAAGAATGGTCAACAGCCAGAAACCGGCTTAACGTAATTTCCGGCGCCAGGCATCATGAAAACATTAAAGTATGCCACCATAATGGGCGTTGGCTTTGTCGCCATCAATCGCAACTTCAACATTGATCCGCGTCCACCAACAGAGATTTTTTTTCTATATCCATCATTAACCCCTCCTCCTCCACCACCTCCTCCTTCTCCTCCTCCTCCTTCTCCTTCTCCTTCTCCTCCTCCTTCTCCTCCCCCGGCATTTAATTGCAATTGGATAGGATAGTGGTAGCAGTAGTGGTAGTTCATCTTCTGCCCTGTTTTCTTAACTGTAGCTTAGTTTAGTTAACACAAACAGCCTCGTTAGGGCCAGTAGGCCTGCTTTATGTTCCTTTGTGTTCCTCCTCCTTCTCCCCTCCCCCCTCCCCCTCCCCCTCCCCCTCCCCTCCCCCACACACCGTTTTCTCTTTGCAAATAAAGGAAAATCCCCTATGGACGGGAAGCAAGCGTAAGGAGTGCACCTTTCACAGGAACGTACCTTGTGTCTCAGCCGCAAGAAGATAGACTATGGTCTTCCTCTGGTTGTTAGCGTCCCAGACTACCATACCCTCATCGCACCCACTAATCATATCATCCTTGCCTCGACCAGCACCCATACTCTTGAATACTCCATCATTAACCACACCCATGCCCAGGGCACCCATACCTTCCTCCACCTTTCCTCCACTTCCTCCACTCCCTCCACTCCACCTCCCTGACCACCGATCTTACATGGAAGGTCCTTGGTACGGTCATTATGTCCCCCAACGTCTGATCACTATCATAAGGCCTCATGCCACCTTTGCATCGGGTTTAACACAAATGCAGTCCCTCTTGAACATTTCACGTTACGTATACATACACCTAAAAATAAAACAAACTAAAAAATGACGGCGTGTCTGTGTATTTACGTTTGTGTTGAGGTTACATTTGTATAATCAATTCCTGGAAGGACGGAAGGATTTTGCCATAGTTTTTTTAAACAACCTTACCCTCTAATGAGTGGTACCGTTGGCCTGGAGAACACCCCCCACTCCCCCTTCCCCTCCCCCCAAACCTCCTCCCCACTCCCCCCAAACCTCCTCCCCACTCCCCCCTACTCCCCCTCCTACCCACTCCCCCTACTCCCCCTCCTACCCACTCCCCCTCCTACCCACTCCCCCTACTCCCCCTCCTCCCATTCCTTCCTCTTCCCTCTCCTCCCATATGCGTCTCTTACATGTAAAGCTTTCACCTCATCCTCCTCCACTTTGTCTTTTTCTTCCTCTTCTTCCTCCACCTCCTATACCTCCTCCTCTTCCTCTTCTATCTCTTCCTTCACCTCCTCCTCCTCCTCCTCCACAGCCTCCTTGTGCTCCTCCACCTCTTCCTCTTCCACCGCTTCCTCCTAATCCTACTCTTCCTCCTCCTCCTCTTCCTCCACAGCTTCCTTGTGCTCCTCCACCTCTTCCTCTTCCACTGCTTCCTCCTAATCCTATTCATCAAGTCTCTCCTCTCCTTCTTCCTCCTCCCTTCCTCCTTTTCCCTCCCTGCCCTCGTTCTTCCTCCCTTTCTCCTTCTCTTGCTCCTCCCTACTCCAGCCTCCCTTTTCACCCTGATCCTCAACGTTCCCACCCCCATGATGCACCCTTGGGCTCATGTTCCTCTACAGTCTACACCCTTGCTATCTCAACCTATGGACCGCGGGTCCCTAGAACGGGTCGCCAAGCGGAAACCACTAGCAGTTAGTGGATGCAAAACGATCAGATTTAATGTTGAAGTCGTCTCCAGTAGGTTAAAGAATAGCAATTCATAAGCGAAGATAGGCTGAGAACCTCTGGTCTACACCCTTGGTACTCCTTGGTTGCCAAAACAGAAATTCGAACAGTGAAACCTTGCACCCTTTCACCCTCACGCCCGTTCACCCTATTTCACCCAGGACCTTCTTTCATTCTTCTCACACCCTAGTTCACCCTTCCCTCCCCCTCATTCACCCTGTTCGCCTTGATTCACACTTTACATCCTTTGGCCCCTTCCGTACCGGATGGTACTTTCTTATTCATTTTGTCTTACGCCAGGCGATTTCATTCGTCTCTGTGGTACCCCTTTGGCGTCAAACGGGGATGGGTCAGGGGGTGGGGAAGGAGATTAAGCCTAATCTTGGTTAACCTCTTCCATGCCGGGTGGAACTTAATCCTGTCGCCAGGCGATTTTATTACATTCTCAGACACACATCTAGGAGAACTTGCCTGGAAAAAATCGTCCACAAGAACAAACATAACAAAGTAACAAAGTTTGTCGTGATAAATGTTACCTACCCGTCCGCCACAATATAATTCAAGTATCTCATTTCGTGGCTTAATCTTGTCTCTTACAACTACTTCAAGGTCAGTGGTAGCTAGTGGATCCCAGACGTTTTTATCCAGTGTTATAAAGTGTTCTACACAAAGGGAAACAACAGAAATACATAGAATATGGGCTACGTAAGAATAAGCCTGAAACTTCTTTTATTCAGGTAAACAATAGAAGTACATAAAATATGGGGTCTGCCTTTGTTCAGTGTTGTAGTGCTTTACACAAAGGTAAACAGAAATACATAAAGTATGGATTACGTAAGGAAAACCCCAGAACTTCTTTTATTCAGTGTTATAAAGTGTTCTACACAAAGGAAAACAACAGAAATACATAAAGACATGGGCTACGTAAGGAAAACCCCAAAACTTCTTTTATTCTGGTTTTATTCAACGTTGGAAAGTGTTCACCAGAAAGGGAACAAACAGAAATTCATAAAACATGGGGAAACGTGAATAAGCAGGGAACTTGCTGCCATAGGCTGATTTACAGTCTCATAAAATACACCAAAAGTGGACCAGCGTCGTGTTTGATACGTCCACTTTGTCGCCAATATCTCACTCGTCGTAAAGCCGTTATCACACTGGGCTATTTTTCCTCCGACTGTTGGAGCAAATTTGCAGCCCGCAGCTTTCGGGAAGGAATTTGATATGCTGGAGGAAAATTATTTTCCTCCAGCATATCAAATGATATTCTGTCAATTGTTGATAAAATAAAATAGTTTGCCCATAGTGATTTTACGGCGGGAAAAGTGATGGAGGTGGGCGGTACCGCCGATTAGTCGGAGGTCGGAGGAAAAACAATCCAGTGTGATAACCCCTTTAGGGCCACAACCCAGTTCCTCTCACTCGTAACTCCAGATCATAACTCTGTTTCCGCCCTTCTTCCCCCCTTTCCCCCCTTTCCCCCCTTCCCCCCTTACCCCCTTTCCCCCTTCCTCCCCCTTTCCCCCTTCCTCCCCCTTTCCCCCTTCCTCCCCCTTTCCCCCTTCCTCCCCCTTTCCCCCTTCCTCCCTCCTTCCTCCCTCCTTCCTCCCTCCTTCCTCCCCCCTTTCCCCCTTCCTCCCCTTTCCCCTTCCTCCCCCTTTTCCCCTTCCTCCCTCCTTCCTCCCTCATTCCTCCCCCCTTTCCCCCTTCCTCCCCCTTTCCCACTTCCTCCCCCTTTCCCCCTTCCCCCTCTCCCCTTCCTCCCCCTTTCCCCTTCCTCCCCCTTTCCCCTTCCTCCCCCTTTCCCTCTTCCTCCCCCTTTCCCTCTTCCTCCCCCTTTCCCCCCTCCTCCCCCTTTCCCCCTTCCTCCCCCTTTCCCCCTTCCTCCCCCTTTCCCCCTTCCTCCCCCTTTCCCCCTTCCTCCCCCTTTCCCCCTTCCTCCCCCTTTCCCCCTTCCTCCCCTTCCTCCCTCTTTCCCCCTTCCTCCACCTTTCCCTCCTTCCTGTCTCTCTCCCCCCTCTCCCCCTAGACCCCAGTTTACGACCCATCTCTTCCCCCTGACTGTAACCGCCCCGTTCTTATAATCCGTCATCACGTCCTCTCGTAAAGTGGCCTATAGTCGAGTCTTAGCCGTATTCGTCGCCCGCAACCACGAGTTCGCTCCTCAACCACGCCCGGAATTACTCTTCGCTTCTCGATTTACAGCTCTGGGCTTCACTCCCCAGAATTGTGGCCGCTACCGTCATCATCATCGTCGTCGTCATCATCGTCATCATCATCGTCATCGTAATCGTCATTATCATCATCGTCATCGTCATCATCATCATCATCGTCGTCATCATCGTCATCGTCATTATCATCATCATCGTCGTCATCGTCATCGTCATTATCATCATCGTCGTCATCATCATTATCATCATCATCATCATCATCATCATCATCATCACCATCATCACCACTTCGTTTCTTCCTCCTCTCCCTCCTTCCTTGTTCTCCTCGTCCTCCTCGTTCTCCTCGTCCTCCTCGTCCTCCTCGTTCTCCTCGTCCTCCTCCTCCTCTTCCTTCTTCCTCCTCCTTCCTCCTCTTCCTCCTCTTCCTCCTCCTCTTCCTCTTCCTCCTCCTCCTTTTCCTCTTTCCTCCTCTTCCTCCTCCTCCTTTTCCTCTTCCTCCTCTTCCTTTTCCTCTTTCCTCCTCTTCCTCCTCCTCCTCCTGGTCAACAACTACCTATGACCATTATTCTTGTGGCCACAACCTCCTCCTCCTCCTCCTTTATCAATCATAACCCACTCTTATCCGACAATCGTAACCCATTCTTCGTTGCCCCCCTCCTCTTCCTCCTCCACCTTCTCTTCCTCCTCCTCTTCCTCCTCCACCTTCTCCTCTTCCTCCTCCTCTTCCTCCTGATTCTCCTCCCCACCTCCTCCTCTCCACCTGCTCCTCCCCTTTCTCCTCCTCTTCCTTCTGATTCTCCTCCCCCACTTCCTCCACCCCCCTCCTCCACCTTCTCCACTCTCTCCTCTTCTTCCTACTCTTCATCTTCTTCCACTCTTCCTCCGTCCTCTTCTTCTTCCTTCGCCGGTGTTCCTTCCTCTTCCTCCCGTTTCTCCTCCTCAGCCCCTTCCTCCTCTTCCATCCTTTCCTAACACTCCTCCTCAACCCCTCACCTTCCCCCTATGTCTTCTCTTTCTTCTTCCTCTTTCCTCTCCTCACACTCCTTCCTTCCTTCCTTCCTTCGAGCACTCCTTCCTCCTACCCCTAATTGCCCCTTCTTCCCTTTCTCCTTTCCCTTCCTCGTCCCCGTCCCCATCCTCTCTTCCCAAGGTATGGAGGCTAGACACGGGGGGAGGGGAGGAGGAGGAGGAGAGAGAATACGGAGGCGTTCTTGTTTTGCTACACGCGTCGTCTACACACACAAAAAATAGGAAAGAAATAGTAACAAAAAATATATATATTTTGGCGGTTTCCAATGGAGAACGAGAAACAAGGGAGGGATGGGACGGGAGGGGGCCTGGGAAGAAAAAAAAAATCCTTCTTGTAAGGACGAAAAGAGGTTTGCTACATTTGGGGGTAAAAAACCCGCTTTGACGATTCGCTAGCGAAAAGACGCTGAGATAGCGCTTTCGCTAACAAGAGGTTTTGGAAACGCCACAGCAGGAAATCGCTCGATTCACGAGATCTTCAGCAAGCTTCAGGCAGATGTCAGAGTGTATAGGCCTTGCAGACAATTTTATTCAGCTGAGGGAAAGGCTTGTCACGGTAATAGGCTTTTGATGGGCTTCCTCCTTTGAATGAAATCAGCTGACGGCTGCAAAAGTAATACTCATGAATTGGCCGTGGCAGTCACAATTGTTATTATTATTATTATTATTATTATTATTATTTATTTATTTATTGTTTATTTATTTATTTATTTTTGCTGAGGTGAATACCCAGTTAAACAATAATGCGTGATCCTGATCCGTAGGGGTACCAATAAACTCTCCTATAATGATGAAGTAAAAAGAAAAAATAGTAAGAAAGAAAAATAACCATCACATTGCTGAGGGTACAAATGATTCTTGAAACTTCGAGTTGTATTGTACATACGATTCCCTCAGCGAGAAGTCTCTTTCCGTCCATTAATAACTACGCGGTTGGCAAGATTGTTTCTACCTAATTCTTAAGTTAAATCTACGCACTGACAGTGTTGGCGCGTAGGCGTGAAAATCTTTTAGTTCAATGTTACTAGTGAATGATCATAACTAAACATTATATTGTAGTGAGACCTAATAAATAAATAAATTGGGGGAAAATTTTCCTCTTGATTATTCGTGAGCACCCTGTGGTGGGGGACAAGGCTACCGTCGTGGTGTTTATGTGCGTCTTGTAAAAAGATTACGAAGTAGAGCGGAACAGTGGGACCAGGGACACGCGCGCGCGCACACACACACACACACACACACACACACACACACACACACACACACACACACACACACACACACACACACACACTGACCCTCATTCACAAACACTCATCACACACTCACACACACACACTGTCTTTCACTCTTTCTCTCACACTCTTATACACAGTCTTTCATACATTCTCTCTTTCCCCCCCTCTCTCTCTCTATCTATCTATCTATCTATCTATCTATCTCTACTCTTTCTCCCACGATGGCAGGAAATGACTTACCCACCCACCACCGTTCTCCTTATAAAAGAGATTAAGACATTAGCCACAGACAGGCTCGAGTAGTGTGTATACCCCAAGAACTTAAAGTGGTGAGCAAGTAGTCTCAAGTCTCAGGCTCCTCCTGCTGCTACTGCTGTCGCTCCTGCTGACTCATCAGCAGCCCATTGTGTTACCTTGACAATCGGCGCCGAAGTTTTCCCGCTGCACCACCATGAGCGTTCCAGCGTTCCAGCGTTCCAGCACCGCGGACGTAAATCCCGTAGGAACCAGAAGAAGAAGAAAAAGAAGAAGCTTCTGGTCCAAGAACCTCCTTCTTCTGGTCGAAGAACCTCCTTCTGGTCCAAGAACCTCCTTCTTCTGGTCGAAGAACCTCCTCCTCCTTGTCGAAGAACCTCCTTCTGGTCGAAGAACCTCCTTCTTCTGGTCGAAGGACCTCCTTCTTCTGGTCGAAGAACCTCCTTCTTCTGGTCGAAGAACCTCCTTCTTCTGGTCGAAGAACCTCCTCCTTCAGGTCGAAGAACCTCCTCCTTCAGGTCGAAGAACCTCCTTCTGGTCGAAGAACCTCCTTCTGGTCGAAGAACCTCCTCCTGGTCGAGGCGAGAGTCCTGCCCTCCAGGCATATCGTCGTAGTCTTCTTCAGAGGACGTATTGCGGTCGAAAGGAACCCTTGTGTGTGTGTGTGTGTGTGTGTGTGTGTGTGTGTGTGTGTGTGTGTGTGTGTGTGTGTGTGTGTGTGTGTGTGTGTGTGTGTGTGTGAGTGAGTGATTCACCTTGGTTTCGGATCATGGGTTGGACTCGTGATCGAGAGCTATTACCGTCCCGGATGAGAGTTCAGAGCTCATATATGATGCTGTGACCCTACACACATACACATACACATACACACACACATTCACAAAACTCTTACCCGCCAGAGTTGGAGTGCCGGCTCGTAGTGCAGCGTTGCTAAAATATTTCAGCCTTGGGTGGGAATTAAACTCGGGCTGCTAGATTAGTGGTTGCGAACGGTACCAAAGCGCCGTCGAGCAGTGTGTGTGTGTGTGTGTGTGTGTGTGTGTGTGTGTGTGTGTGTGTGTGTGCGCGCGAGCGCGCGCGCCAGCCGCGGCAAGGCAGGAGCCGCCGTCCACAGCATTGCAAACAGTGGCGGTCAACGCGGTAAACCACCTCCCCCTCCCCCCCTCCCCCTCCCCACCAGAAGGAGAACCACCAACACCGTCTCCCCCGCGGCGAGAATCGCCTGAAGGAGAAGGGAGGGAAGGAAGAGGGAAGAGGTGGGAGGGAAGGGGAGGGAGGGCATGATAGGAAGGGAAGTCAGAAGTGAGTCTGCAAGGTAAGGAATTGAAGTGGACAGGTTTGAGGAAGAATAAGAGTAGTTTTGTTGCTGGTATAGAGAGGGTGGGAGGGTAGTGAGAGGTAGAAGGACAGGGAGAGTTGTGAGGTTAGGAAGAAGGGTGGGAGGGAGGGAGGAAGGGAGGACAAGGGTGGAGGGAAGTGGGAATGGGATCAAGGTTGTTGCCAGGGGTGGGAGGGGGGAGAAGGAAAGGTAATACTTCGCCTTGGTTCTTGGAGAGTGATGAAGTAACTTTGACCAAGTGACATCGTGTCTTCGAGGTATAACTTGGAAGAAGATTTCGATGTGGGAGAGCCTTGGGTGTATGTATACGCCCATCTGTGTACACCTATATACACCTCCCAGGCGAGAACAACGTCGACGAAATCCATTGGACAAGGACTTCGGCGACAACCAAATAAAAGAAAACGGAGAATAGACTTTGCAGCAGAGTTGATTCAGTAGATTGTTCAGCCGCCCAGAAGGAAAGGAAAGGAAAGGGAAGGGAAGGGAAGGGAAGATCTCGTCTTAGGGAAGGAGGGCCGCCTGATGTGAGACTTGTTTTGCTATGTCCATCCAAGGACAAGAAGAATGGGCGACTTCGGAACTGACTTCGGAGACACAGAGAGAGTTCGGGATCATGTAGTTCTTCGAAATGAGGTCCTGTGCAGCTTCAGAAGGCGACAGACGACCTTACTATGTAGGGATTTGTGTGGGAGAGGCGTGTGTTTAGCTGTGGACTACGAATGGATGATTGGCGCGCGCGCACGCACACACACACACACACACACACACACACACACACACACACACACACACACACACACACACACACACACACACGCAATTGGACCAGCTAATCATGTGCAATCTTCTTCACGTTATGTTATTATTGTTGTTGTTATTGTTGTGGTTGAGTACTTTCAATAGAGAGATTAGTAATGCATGCCAAAACCTGCCTTTTGTCAAAAGAGAATAAGGGTCATATTCTCCGCCAGGCGATTTTATTCGGACGAGAGAATGTCCCCCAAGGGTTAAAATGTAATTTCAGAGCCTCGGAAACAAACACTGTAACGAGGAGTTTTGGTCTTTATTCTCTCAGGCCATAAAAGGGACACTTGGTTTAGTCTACCTTTTTCCGAAAATTGAGTGCGACTGCAAGACCTTGTGACGTTTTTGTGACGCAAAAGTTGTTTTTGAAAAATAATTTTTTTGGGGGACTCTAACTCGGCCCCCTACCCCTTCCTCCCTCCCTCCCTCCCTCCCCCGCCCCTACTTCAGTCTTCATGACGAACCGAGACCTCAGAACCTGAAATGTTTCAGACGTTTCAGAAAATTCAGGACATTTTATACATAGGGTATTGAGACTAAATGCCCAGTTCTTGTTCTGAATAATGGAGAATTTCTGATCCTGTATAGTTGAATAATCCATACCTTACGAAATTTAAACAATAGACATTTATAAACCAAATATTGAAATGTTTTTGCATATGATACTGATAACAAAAACCAAATATATTTTATATATAT